>NW_024616767.1:0-8429 GCF_008729295.1 Plectropomus leopardus
GGGGGGTGGGGTGCACGGGAGTCGCCAGCCCCCCTCGCGGGAGTCACGGACGGCCAATAAGGGCTGATAAGTAGGTCGAGTGCAGGATTTCCTACCGATCACCAGCCGTCACTGTCTCATTGATGATAGCGCACGCACACTCATGCACGCACGCACACACACAAAATGCCCTGGCTCCTGTGTGCACAAGAGCTACCCGGTTAACAAAGGATATGAAGCTCGTGCTTACCGTGGCGGTGTGAGCGAGCAGCGCCGCGAGCGCCAGTAGCCAGGGCAGCTTCATAGTCGGGGTGCGCGGGCACAGCCTCCCGGGGCCGCCGCTGCCTTCACGGGGTTCACGGGGGAGGTGGGGGAGACAAAAGCTGCTGCTGCTGCCGCTGCTGTCGGTGTCTCGGTAGTCTGTCCAACTTCAGAGCGCGCAGCCCGTCCGCGCGACCATCCGTCCTTCTTTTAATCCAAGGTTTCACGCACGGCTGCTGGTCCAGGTAACAGGGAGATTTCCGCGAGGCCTCTTCTCCCTCTTCTCCGTCTGTTTCTCCGAGTTTTGGTGCTCGAGACCTGATAGATTTACTACCGGGAGACGCCAGACCTCGTCTCTCTCTCTCTCTCTCTGAACACACACACAGCCTCTCTCTACCCTCCTCTCTCTGTCTGAACACACACTCAGGCTCTCTCTCTCTCCTCCCCCTCTCCGTTGAGGGCAGGATGTTCCGTATGGCGACGCTGCTTGGCCTGGGAGTCTGGCAGAAGGAGGGGTGTGTGTGTGTGTGTGTGTGTGTGAGAGAGAGAGAGGGTAGGCTATACATGTGTGTGTATGTTAAACGACGCTGAAGTTGGCTTCAGATTCAAAGCTTTACTTAGCAGCCTGGGTTTTGATCTGGACCTGGTTCAACGTGGTCCCCATGTGGAAAAACAGTCAAAAGTCCTTTTTTTTTTTTTTTTTTTAACATTTCACAAATACAATAAAGGTTTCATAAATCTGAAACTGTAGCTTATTTTAGATGCACTCTATTTTGAGCTTTATTTTTTATTAATGTTATCTCAATGGGTTTTTTTTTTGCTATCTTATGGTAGGCATTCTATCTTTATCTTACTTTAACTAGTATTATCAAGAGGGTTTATCCATATGAATAAGCATTGTATGTATTCTGATTTTATCTTATTTCTACATGCAGGTTTTATTATGTCTTTGTGTCTTTTCATGTGAAGCACTTGGTGCGTGTTATTTCTTTGTTGTGAAGCACACTGGGCTGCATTTGTTGTATAAATGGTGATATACAAATAAACCTTTTCAATATTATTATTATTATTACTATTATAATCAAAATATCTTTAGCCTCTCTGGAATAATCTAGTCCAGTGGTTCCCAACTGGTCCAGCCACAGGGTCCAAATTTCTCCTTAGCCATTAGTTCAGGGTCCACACATTAGATAAAATGTAAAACAAAATGTAAACAACATGCTGGCTTAGAACACAAAGAAATAAAACGTAGTTGACACATTTATGAGTCACTTGTGGTCCACTCAGAATGGACCCACTACCCACCTTTGACCCACCAGTCAGGAACCACTGATTGAGTCCACATCTAACAAGTCTAGTTTTGAAAGGGACCTGTTCCAATGAGGTCTTCATATGAAACAAACAGTAAAATATCCTCATTTTGCATTGTCACAAATACAATAAAAGTTTCACAAATCTCAAACTGTATTTCAAAGAGTATTTAGCCTCTCTGGGATAATAAAGGTCAGATTTGGCAAGTTTAAGTATAGTGGTTTTTCATCTGGACCTGGTTTGATGTGGTCTTCATGTGAAAAACACAGTGTATGTCCTTTTTTTCATTTTCACAAATAGAATTAAGGTTTCACAAATCTGAAACTGTATTTCAAAGAATCTTTAGCCACTATGCGATAATCTAGTCCAGGTTTGATCCTTCTGAGTAAAGTGGAATAGTGGAATACGCAGTGAAATGTCCCTTTTTAGGTTTCACAAAACTGAAACTGCATTTTAAGGAATATTTAGCCACTCTGGGATAATCTACTCCAGATCTGACCTGTCTAAGCATATTGTTTTCTCATATGGACCTTTTTTTAATGTGAAAAACGCAGTGAAATGTCCATTTTATTTGCATTTTCACAAATAGAATGAAGGTTTGTACAAACGTGACCGCGGGTTTCAGACAGCACTGAGGCTTCACCTTAAATGTCTACATGCAAAAAGTCAAAAAAATTGGTCGCTCATTAACGTTACCCTTACCTTAACTTTCCCCTTAACTGCCAACGTGAAGCTACGAATCGTAAGCCAACTTCAGCGTCGTGTGTGTTAACATTAGGGGAGGGGGTCTCCGCGAGCAAGGGCGAGGATGCCCCCTGCAGCTCGTTTAGGCACCCGCAGCCATTTAAACACACATGCAGGAGGCATGGCACGCAGCGTACCGCGAGGCATTCATGGCTGCTCCCAGGTTGTGTCTTTTGTTTGGCGCTCAGGTGGTTCCGGTTGGCTGCGCGCCATAATCACACACCTTTACAGGTCAGCTGCGGTGCTGCGCTGTGATTGGCTGAGTCACGGTCAAACTGCTTTTGCAAAAGACATGAAAAAAAAAACTCCCCGATGAGCTCACACCTGTGCCTACGTAACATTAATTAATATTTATGCACCACTCGCGCTGTAGCCTACTTGTGTCGCCTAGCAACCCTGCAGTTTAGTGAGACGGAAACATGTAATTAAATCAATGTTTAAATGCATATTCTGTGATGGAAAAAAAGCAACGCCGATCAAACCTGCTAATAACTGAAACTGGTTGACACAGGGGAGATCGGGGATGATTGTAACATTTTTGTGTGGAGCTCTTTTAAGCCAGTGCGTTCAAAATGTGACACTAACTAATTACATGTATTTGTTAAAATGTATCTCCACTTACAATGTTTAAACCAGACACTCCAAGCTCCACTATAACAGATATTGTAGCAAATTTCAATAATTTTATACAGATTTTTCACCATTTATTCTCTAAGAAACAAAAGCCCCTGGTCTTGTGGATAAAGCTTATTTAGTTTTGTTTTCAAACTCTGTGACATGTTGTTGAAAGCCCTGGGAAAAAAAGCTTGAATTTGACCTTTAATAGCCTAACTTTTTTCTTTCTGCAAAATAACTAGTGGAAGTGTTTTCTGGTAACATTAGAGATACAGAACACCAGTGAAACAGGCACGTTAACCCATTACGCGCCTCTTTGGAGTCCAAGTTTGTAACACAAATGTATTTATAAATATGCAAAATGTAATTTTTTTTCTTCTTCAAATCTTTTTTTATTGATTTTACACTAGAATTGTTGGCACTGAGCAGAGGCATATCCGAGATGGCAGATTTAACTGTTTTTTTACAAGGCGCAGAGCAAGAAGAACATGAACAAAACCAATTCTATTAACACGCACCCTAATCTCCCGTATCCACATACCCCACCCACCCTTATTCCAAATCCCTCCTGTGATTACAGACTGAAACAAATTAAATTGCAAAACAAATAAATAAAAAATAAAGAAAATAAGTATTAAATAAAATAAAAGTAAATTACAAAGTGTGTGTGTGTGTGTGTGTATAAAAAAATAATTAAAAATAAAGATTAAAGAAATATTTTTTAAAAAGGGGGAGGGAGGATTTTGGAACTTTTCCATGACCTTTCAAGGACCCTAATAATAGTAAAAAATAAATAAATCTTGCTCTTCTTACCCAGTGTTTTTCAAACATATCAGATATAAACTTTATTCAAATATAATTTCAGATATCTGGCATACAGGTAGGGAGAAAATAAGAAAACATACATGCTGGTAAACAAAATATCACACACGGACGCATATTAGAGTTATATTACATTGACAGCTTCAGAAAATAAATTTGCTGTTATATTAGGTGGAAGGTTATCCATAGATGATTACTGTAACAATTACACACAACAAAATCACAAGTTAAAATTAAGTCAATCTTTCCAAGTTTTAGAAACTTTAGTAAACCAAGTATACTCTGCCATATATTTGTATTCTACTAGTCAATCATATTTTTATATTCTTAAACAGAATTCGCAGATCGTCTAACTTCATCATTAGCAAAATCCTCTGTGATGATCAAGTTAAGTTAGACTAACCTTTTTACTGAGGTTGCCAAAACTTAGAAAGAACAAAGTAATTCCACTTGTCATTTTTAAGTGACAACAACTTCATAAAATTAAGTGAATACAGCTAAATTTTAAATAATCTTAACAAGTATATATAACGTAAACATGATTCAAGACTAATAGTTTAATTTACTTTCCTTTTTTAAGACATCGGTTTCCAAGATTATTTTAAGTAAGATCAATTTATCAGTGCAGGGTTGCTATTCGCCCATTAAAACAACAGCCCATAGGCCAGTGATTGTTAAATGGGGGCCCTGGGGTCACATAAGGCCCCCTAAAGCTATCCGATCACTCATGTGAAGAGTATATACGTAGACCTAACCAGCCTGAGCTTAGAGAACCTTTCAGGTGGTTTAAAATCACTGCAGGTAATGCAGCCTCACTCCCTCAGGGTTTATTATGATCCGCTTTAAGAAATTTACAAAGCCGTGGGATTACTGCCACCAACATCACACCCAACCTGACTTGTTTGTCAAAGTAACATCCTGCCTGTTTCCACTTATACTACAAACAAAAGCTGAACAAGTAAGGGCAGGATTATTTTGTCCTCACATCTCCTTAGAAGACACAGTTGAAAGACTGCAAAAGGGATGGTGTGTGTCCCTGCCCCACTCTGCCGTGTAGTCTGATAATCTGTTTTGCGAACACGTAACGTCTAAAGTCTAATTATTATACTGCAACTCTAAATGCTGGTTGCCGTGCTAAGATGCCAGCCTTATTAATCAGTCACATTTCTGAAGAAACTGGAGCAAGCTCCCGGCACCCTCTCTGACTCATGCTGTGTGTAGTCGGTCTTATCACTGCGGACATGTTCATTCAGATGGCTGGAACAGAAAGTATGGCACAGATTCTGATTCCTTTTTTTATATCACACTTACACAGACAACAAGACTGCCGTTATCTGGCAGTTAAGGGAGTGTGCACCTTACAGGCTGGAGATTGAACCTCCAGTCCTCTCTCTCTCTCTCACTCACACACACACACACACACAAACACACACACAAACACACACACAGAGCCTACAGCGTGACAACCTGGTAATAAGTTGTTAAAGACGCAATACGCCCCACCAGATTGACGGTAGGATGTGAGCTGATGACAGAAAAACATCAGTCTGTCGGCTCCGTCCCTTCACCCTGTGTAACTGTATCGAGTGGAGGAATGTTAGTATGCATATGCTTTTTTCCCTTTTAATTATTTGATTTATGAAAGGAATTTAAATTTCTCTGCATTGAATAGTTACTTTCAAAACCTTAGCACATTTTTCTGATGTTGCTTGCATACTTCCACATAGAAAATTCAATGCAAAACTTTTACAAGTAAAAGTGTTTTTATAGTATTAGTAATCTTATTTAAGTAAAAGTCCATAATACTTGCTTCACCACTGATACCCCTTTTCTACCAAAAATTAATGCATGCACACAGTTTTTTTTTTTAAACAGGACATCACGCAAGGCTAAGACTCATTTCCCATTAGCAGCAGAGCAGAACTGTGTACACTGCTCTACTCTACTCTACTGTCTACTTTCTGTGTATGTTGTTTTTTTGGTGGGTCACATTCAGCGTCGTGGTCAGGCCAGAAAACATGGTTGGTAAATAATGGAAAGCAACTTGTAGGCCAGTGAAAATAGCACCATGGTTATGTAGTTTTTTTTTACTTTTTCAGTCTCTTTCAAACTCAGTGCTAACTAATTTTGATTGATGTTTTAGTGCTGCTTGGGCAGAAATGGACAGTATTTTGTGGCAGCGCCATCACAGCAATTCACCGGTAAGGCGGGTAAAATTAGCATTTTTCACCCATGTGTTAGGTTTCCATCACTGCCAATCAGAGCAGGAGCCGATACCTGACTATTGCATTGTCATCTGATGCGGGTGTGAATGCTGACTGTAACTTTTCCTATTACATACGCCAGATATTAACGGGTGTTAGTGGGGTTTTTTTGCAGTGTGATAACACCGAATGAAGCACACTTGAGACGGTTAAATTTTCAAAGTTTTTTTGTTCAGTTTGGTTTCAAAATAAAGATCACACAATTGTTTAGAGACAATCTACAACAGGAGTTACAAAAAATAGTTGCCCAGGCAATAAGCATACACAGGTTCTGTTAACTATACACATATGGTTACAGGTGTGCTCGTAGTAAATATACACAAGGCTGCTCCAAATGTACACCGCGCTGTGGCGGGCTGCCTCTCTCACCCAAAAGGACATGGACAGTATGATACAGCACTTACAGCACTAGAGAAATGCCAAAAAACACAAGAATCTCCTCTGTACAATCCATGGGTTTACCCCTTTGAAAACAGTCATGGGTAATTGAGGGGTTTGGGGTTAAATGAGTAAAAGTTATTTCTCCCACCCGGCCAGCATACACATGACACATTTCATGGGGTAAAGCATTCCTATAAAAAGATCTTAAAAAAAGGTCAAAAACAAAAAACCTTCAACATAAACCAGAAGACACCACTAAGTCTAACAAAACGTGTCCAATTGGGAGTCAGTGGGAGATCGACGTCTTAAGTTAAGCAGTGACAAGATAAAGATAAAACCAAGCGTGGCGAATCTTTGTACAAGTACTACGCTGTATAGAAAGGGCTTTTCAAAACAAAAATTTGATATTACAATTTACAATATACAACAACTCATATGTCACAACCAAGGAGGTGAGAATATACACTGAAATGCACAGGGTTTTTTTTCTAAGATTTTTTTTTTTCCAGAGTGAGCTTTTTTCTTTTTTTCTTATCATACCAAAAAGGGTGGTAAAGCACTTTTACATTACAAGGGTTTACAAATGTACAATTATACAGTCAGAAGTATGTGGTCACTACTAGGATACATTATAGATACAGATTCAACATCAAAAACCAGAAAAACTACAAAGTTTTATATATTTATTTATATATATACGCAAAGGTCTACACCAAGTATACACGTTATATTTATAGAAGCAAGACCAGAAAACGAATCTCCCATGCTAAATGATCTGTCTGCTGGTTAGCTGATGGCGTGTGTGTTTGTGTGTGTTTGTTGTGTGTGTGTGTGTGTGTGTGTGTGCATGTATTCGTCTATGATTCTGTGACGTCTGACAAATTAAATACTCGTTCCATCTCATAGTGGTAAATAGCTAGGGAGGGGGGAGGAGGGGACACAAGGATTGTGTGTGCAGCAGTAGCAAAAAGTGAAATGATTTTTGAGTTTATCAGAAAAGAAGAAACGAAAGAAAAAAAAGAGGGAGTGGAGTGATGAGCAGACCAGGTCTCACCTCCCTCTCCACTCCCTGCCCTCCCTCCCTCCCCCAGTTCAGTGGGCCTGGGCTCGGGTGGGGGAGGGGGAACAAAATCTGACAAAAAACTAAGGCTGCCTGTAGCAACAGGCTCCTCCCGAAGGGTTGTCATGGAAACAAGGGTACGAGGGGTGCTCGACATCTTCTGTGAGCATGATTTGGAGGGGGAAAGTGGGCATGACGCCCTCTGAAGGGTCAGACAGGGAAGGGAGGGTGGGGCTGGCAGACATGACAGCTTGAAGGAGGGTGAGGTGAAGGGAGGGAGGGGGGAGGGAGGTGGTAGACATGATTTCAGGCTGGAGGGGAGGGGGAGACAGTTTACATGATGCCATTGGGAGGGCCGCAGAGAGGACCCAGGTCAACGCCGTTCTTCATGTAGTACTTCTCCAGCTTGGCCAGGATGTGTTTTCCATACGTGTACTTCCTTAGAGTGGAAATGTGAGGCCGGATCTGTACACAGACGAAAAAACACACACACACGATATGAGAAATGTGCACTGTGCACTTTCAACTGGGGCTGCACAATTAACTGAACACCAAACACAATTTTGTTTTCCCACGATAAAATGACCACAAATCGACTGAGAAACTGGCATTTAAACTGTATGCGCCGCTCACTGAAAGCTTAAAATTACCAGCACCCTCCACTTTTGGAGAGCTGTCATGCTGCTATTCACGTACTGCAGCAGCAGCCTGTGAAGAACTTTACTGAATGTAAATGTGAATGAAAATCATCCGTCGTCATCATTCGTTGTTTGGACATTGGAGAGAACAATTTCTATGCAAAGAGTGCAAAAGATGAGTCGACACTGGCAAAGCAACACAAGAAACTTTAAAACCATCTGAAAACATAACAAAAAAAACCTAGTGAAGCACGTCACAGTACCATGACCACTGTATACAAATGTATGTGGCAGATAAGTATCCATGGAAGACGCACTGAATTCCAGTGAAGAACCTTGTTTTAATAATGATAA
>NW_024616768.1:0-3061 GCF_008729295.1 Plectropomus leopardus
AAATTAAGGGTTGGGGCTTTATTAAAATCACATTTGTCTATTGTGCTTAAAAGTTAAATTGCGTTTACTGTATATTGTTTTTATGAATTTAGTGACTTTTAAACGAGAAAGAAATTATTTAAGAAACACAGTAAAACTAAATATCACTCTTATATACATGGATTGTGTAATTAAAACTTTTGCAGAATGGGATTGTCGATAATATACACGTTATTCCGTTTCTGAGTCCGCAATGTTTATAAAAGTCAAGCGCTTTTGTTCTGAAAACTTTCAACCGGAAGTTGTTTGTGGGAGCGGAACACCGGCCGCATCATGGGCCGCATGCGCGTGGAGGGAGCAGAGTTTTCTGAGCATGGCTGCTATAGGAGTTCACTTCGGCTATACCTGCGCCTGTGTGGCGATTTTTAAGGTGAGTTACACTCTGTTTAATTGTGCCTACCACTCTTACAGTGTCCTTCTTCTCCTGCTCCACACTATTTGTTCTAAAGCCCACAAACCGACATAAAACAGCGCTAATTCAGCTGCTCCGGCTACATACGAACACGATGAATCAAGTCATTTCATGTGTGATAGCTCAAACGTTAGCTTCTCTGAAGAGCTTTAGATAAATATGTTATTATATCCACAACTGCCAGTCAGTAAGTTAATAAATAATTACGTTCTTATTTTGTCCATAACAGTACAACTGCGGAGTCTATACTGTCTAACGTGTAGTACGCCTAACTAAAATATTCTAAAGCAGCTGAAAAAACAGTAGAACCTACGTCACAACATAGTTTTTATTTAATGGTTCCTTTTATGTTTTTGTAACATTTTACTGAGGCTCTGTTGTGTTTTGGAGCAGCGTGGTCACATTCAGACACAGCTGGAAACACAGCAAACTCCTGCAGAGATGCAAACAAACCGTTGTAATTTCATCTCTGTCTGACGCTTCCTGTTAACGTTTACGTGCTCTTTTGGATAAGGAATTAGGCTGCATAAAACATCACAAAATATAATGGAACTGCCCCCAAAATCTGCAAAACACACGTATACTAGACGAAGAAAAGACACATTTTTCTGTAATCAGTTTGTTGACTGTTTTCACCCTGAGAAGTTTATTGTAAAGCTCTATTTGCAGGAAAATTAAATAAATGTGTGTGTGTGTGTGTGTGTGTGTGTGTGTGTGTGTGTGGTGCAGGATGGGCGGGCTGATGTGGTGGCTAATGATGCAGGAGACAGAGTGACTCCAGCTGTGGTGGGCTACAGAGACACTGAGCAGGTACATCTAGATACTCCACCTCACTTCATGTCACTTATTACACCTTTTGTAGATTTTAGGGAAATCTCAGACCTTCTCTAATTATGATATCATGGTGCACTGCTATGAAACTATTAAACCAAATGGTTAACACATTATTGACATCTATGTTTATTTATTTATATATATCGTTTATTTGATAGGGACAATGCAAATAAATGTAGTACATCTTCTGCCTGCTGGAAACAAGCTGATGCCTCACATATCGAGACTTTAGCTATTGCTATATTCCAAGTCCTGTCCCTAGTTAGGCTTTAAAAAAAGTTAGGCTTGTATGAAAAAACAAAGATGATATCAAGGTTACATACAATAGAGTGCATTCAATAATAGCTATGGTAATAAGACAAAAAGGTGAACATTTACATCAAGATTCATAGAATTACAACATACAGTTACATTAGATAAATCTTAATATCTCGTGTTAATTTTATATCTGTTGGTAGTGTGTTCTACAGTTTAGAGACTTTTATAGAACAGGCTGACGGCCCCAAAGAGGTCTTACAATGTGCGGTTTTACAATTACTGCTTGTTGAGCCCCTGGTGTTCCTACCATTTTGCCTGCTGATAAATTTGCATAAAATATCAGGGGTTAAATTTTGAAGGCATTTAAAAAACAGTTTGAGGGATGAAAAAGTTTAGAGAGTTATGAAAGCTGAGCAGATTGTACTGCTTCAGTATGTGATGTGTCAGTCCTTAGCTCCTTCACAGAGTAGCAGAGCAGCAGAGCAGCTAACATTTTTGTCTTATAGCTGTTGTAGTTGCATTTGTCTTTATTTTTTGGATTAGTTTAAGGTTTATATGGTGAATACTGTGCAGAAATTGGCAATATTTATGTTTAAAATACATGATTATTTATAAAAATGAAAAAAGGAGACAGGATTGGATAAGTATTCTCCTCCTCCTTCTCCCTCTTGGACATTACATTTTTAGTTTGTTTACTGAATATGTCTGATGGTCATTCTAGTGTTGATTTTCTTGCTTACTTTTAAATTTGTTCTCATATTTTATTTGACATGTTCGAAATAAAGATCTAACTAAGTAATTTTTTCGTCTTGTGCAGATTGTAGGTATTGCAGCCAAACAGGGGCGAGTCCGCAACGCTGCCAACACGGTCGTCAAAGTAAAACAAGTGCTGGGGAGAAGGTGACACACTTTATACTGTCTGGTTTGGTTCGTCGTAAAGCTACAGGAGATGTAGAATCATATTAGCGTGGCTGACTTTTTAATATGTACATCTGAATAACATGTCAGTAGGCAGAAAATGGTGGGAAATGCACATTATCATGCCTTTAAAAGAAGATAATAATTAGTGATTTGCGGACTGATTGATTTTGCAGTATCAGCTCCTTTGAGTTGATGTATGTAATTGCATAAATGCTGCTCGACCCATGAAACTTCATTATATACAAGTTTACATTAATAAAGATAAAGTATTGATATGAATGCAGTGATTCAGCATCCCAGCTGTATGTAGTTCAGTTATGTAAGATCAATGATGTTAGAGGAATGTGATGACCACTGACCTGCTGGTCTATGCGACACAAGCATCAGGTGACTCCGTTATCTCTGCAGCCTGGTGCTGCATTCAAGTTGTGTTGGGCTAATCTGAAAAATTAGGTACAGATCATATCTCATGGCTCACCTGATCTCTTTCTTTTGCTCTTCGTTATTAATCTGTCGAAACTGAGCGATAAATACAGCACATCACAGCAGCATTCATGTTTTTTCCACATTACAACTTAAACCTCATAAATACATGGA
>NW_024616769.1:0-3290 GCF_008729295.1 Plectropomus leopardus
TGTGTGTGTGTGTGTGTGTGTGTGTGTGTGTGTGTGTGTGTGTGTTTGCCCCACAGACAGGTGGCTTTCTTTCCTACATTTGAGAATAAAAAGCTCAACAGTCAGACTGCCCACACTTAATTTGCTGTTAAATTATGATTCAATATTTCCCTTTATTTTTTATTCAACATTTAATTCCCCTCTCTCTAAAAGTCCAACTCAGAAATGCATGAATAGAGATGTCAGCGCCAAAGTGGAGCTAATAATCGTGGCTTTTATGCAAGGACAGCTGCCAAATTATGAGCTTAGTAACTTAAAACTGATTAACAGCTCTGAGGTTCAATATATCTGAAATCTGTAAAAGCTTTGGTCTCAGTCGCTGTGGGCAAGGAAGGTAGAATTTATGTCTGTATTTGTTACTCCATGAAAAAGCAACGATAGAAGAAAAATGCAGATGGAGGCTTTACTCCAGACAATAAGTTATGCAGCGAGAAAGAGGAGAAAATCATGGAGGAAAGGACGGAAAAGGAGAAAGTGACAGAAGGAGGCCAAAGAGTCACGCTGGAGATTCAGAATCTGACGTGGACTCTTGTTATTAACAGTCAGAGTTCACTGAACCTTTCTACAGTTCAGCAGCCAACCTCTGCTCCACCTGACCACGTGCCTGCGTGTGTGCATGCGTGCATGTGTGTGTGAGATGGAGATTAGTTTATGTGCATGCCTGTGTGTGTAAATGAGTGTGTACAGTGTGTGGCTGAGACTTTGTGACTGTGAGGACAGTAACTGCCCCCCAGTGTGACCTCTCACACTCACATACACACAAGGTAATTCAGTAACCCACCAGGTGTGTGTGTGTGTGTGTGTGTGTGTGTGTGTGTGTGTGTGTGTGTGTGTGTGTGTGTGTGTGTGTGTGTGTGTGTGCGTGCGTGCGCGCACTCATGTGAACTTGCCTGTTAGAGGCAAACAAAGTTAGACTGCACATCATGCGAGTGTTGCGAGGTGCAGACATGTTCTTATCCCAAATCATCACATTTTGCCGCTTTACAGTGGAATTCTGCGTCTGCATATTACGCCTGGACACACTGCATGTGTGAGCAGCGCCTGACGCTAACCTCGCTGAGCTGCAGTGTGTCACACGCTCGTGGTGTTCACACTGAAAGCGTCATGGCTGTGATGCTTCCTTAGGGCTACCTGCTGCTATGAGTTCTGTATTTCCACATTATAAGCACAAATTCCACTTAATTAAGAAGTCATGCAGCTCCTGCAAATGTTTCACAATAAAATGCCTTTTGTCAACAGCTGATGGGATTCTCTCGATCGAGATGATGTCAAAGGACTTTTATTTTGAAACAGGGAAGTTTGAAACAGAGATTGTTGTATTTCCTGATCTCTGTGACAGATACAGACAATAAAACAGTTGTAAACAGTTGTATAGAGTCGATGTAATCATCAAAACACCATGTTCACTGTCTATTTATGCAGACGACTGAGTGCGAAAAAATCTGAGAGCCTCTGTTTCTCCAGGTGTGCTGTGACTTACAAGCATCTGAGATGCGCATCATGCTGCCATGGCAGGTGATATCTGGTGGCGTGTGATAACGCCACATATCCTTCTGTTCAGCTGTGTTCTTCATTGATGCTGTCCAGCAGCGTATCATGTGGATGTCAAAGATGGTTTTTGCATCAAGATCTTGTGCTGAAAGCACTGCAGAAGCAGTGCTCATAATAATAAGCTCTAAATCTGTGATGGCATTACAACTTTTTTAGCAGTTTTCACTTGCCCTCACAATGTAATTAAAAAAAAAAAGATGCTGTAAAATCATTTCAGGCTGCTATAACCACCCAAAGCACAAAGAAAATCAGTTTAAGAAAGCTGGAGCCTGAAGTTTTCTGCTTCATGAAAATGTGCACATGAAACAAAAAAGAAAAAAAAAAGTAAACAAGAAATAAAATGAAAGAAGTTTGGAAAGATGAACTCAAACAAACAAGAACCGAAAACTTTATCCATCATAAAGTGGAACACAGCTGTGTGAGGTGCAACATGTGGGATGTCTGAACAGTAATTTATTTGGCTTTGTCTCCACAAACAGACAACGTAACATGACGGCAGTCAAATGAAAGTTGTTCAGGTGAGACAAAAGTTAATTATAAGAACTCTCACCTTGAAGAAATAATTACAACACAAGTGAACAAAAGGACTGTGATGTGGAGTGACTTGTAGTGCACAGGTGTGTGTGACATTTAATTTAATTTGCTGCTGAGGAAGATAGTGATGGAAGAATCGTCAGACCAAAACTGAGGTGACACATTTTATTTTGTAGTTTAACTCTGAAATAAGCGTCAGAGTACTCGTGCTGAATATCTGCTGGCTGCTGTTTGTGAAATTCAGCTCGTGCGGATGCATTTGCAGGTCGTCCAGCAAGTTTTTATCTTCCTTTTATCTTCTTCATCATGTCCACTACGGTCATTTACTAATGATTGATTTTGAAGCGCGGACAGCATGCAAACACATTGTAGGGCTATTGGAAAGTTTGATGTGAAGTAATAATGAATACCTCAGGTAAAATGAGGTGATTTTGGACAGATATTTGGTAGATTATCAAGAAAGCTGCTCTTGTTGCGGTTCTTTGCTGTATTTCTGTGAGGAAAATATGTTGTTCAGTAAAATAATTTTTAATATTTTGGACTTTTAAACACATTGATAACACATCAGTTCAGTCATTAATCAAATTAAATTATTTCCGTAACCTTTGGCTATTAATTAAAAAGGATTTTCCAACTTTTCTGCCATGCTTTCATTTTATTATCTGTGTCCTTGGTGCGATGTTAGGCGTATTTCCATTACCATTTGGCAAAATTCAAGGGATAATTTCTAAATGTTGATGAAACACAGTCGCAAGAAGACTGTGATTCCACTGAGGGATGTTCTGTGACTTCTCCTCTGGTGATAACATCCCAGTAACCATGGTGATGGATGTTCAAAACATCAGCAGCTTTATTTCTATTGCAGCCAACGTACTAACTGTTATTATTTCCAATCCGAGGCCACGTAGGCGTGTCACGGAGCCATGATGGAAAGGCGAGCTCTTATACATGGGAGAGGCCACGTATGAGGGATTTCTGGGAGATGTAGTCCACGATTTCACAGAGGAATTGTGGATTCAAAACTTCCAGATGATCCGCTCAACTTTCTCAGAGTTATGTGATGCAATAACAGCTCTTGTAGCTCCTGCTGCATCATGGGAGCCAGTTCCTGCTGACAAGCACATAGACATAGCATCATATGACCTAGAGAAGACAAAAACTGTTTC
>NW_024616770.1:0-3306 GCF_008729295.1 Plectropomus leopardus
GAACAGAAAGTGAGCAGACTCACAAGCATTAGATGTTTTTTTTCAGCTCCAATCCTTTGTGTGTTCTTTGTTTTTAAACCAAAAAATTAGCTGACATAAATTAGTAGTGCTACTTTGCAATATTTCTGTAATCAGAGATTATCTGTGGAGTTTTCTTGTAAACAAACAAAAGTTGTGTTTACTCATTGCAAAATGAATCCGGTGTATCCTTGAGGTCTAAAAATGAGTGCATTTTCTCATAAAACATTTGTAAAGACAACTGCAAAAAAAAAGTAAATTATGAATCTAATATGAATTGGGCCATATGTGCTAGCCTGCGGCCTTCCTCTTCCCTGCCTTCACAGGGGCATTACCATGCTTCTCTGTGCGTCAGCGAAGTAGCTAAAAGGAGCATCAGGAATGTATATTGTGTCGTTTGCATGCTCATGAGTACGATACCAACAAATCAGGGACCCATTCTCAAGATCATTGCTCCAGCATGCTATAGCTTGCTACCTTTCAAAGCCACTGTTGTTAAAATTTCTGAAAAGCATATCATATAGTATGCACCTATTAAAGGGATACGTTGTTGTTTTTCAACAAGTTCAGGGTCAATGTGGTGTAGGGAGTCTGTGCAAAATGCATAATTGATGCAAAATTATGTACTCAGTCAACACATGAAAAATCAACTTCTGAGTCCTTTAGGTGATGTCATTTTTGGGCCCCAAAAAGACTTTTTCCCATTGATTTACATTTTGAAAGAGATGTCAGTAAATGCATTTTTAGAGTGTTGCAACCCCTACAGAGCCCCTAAATGACTTGTTTTTCTGTCTGGATTTAATCCATTCGGGCTGATGACATTTGAAAAGTTTCCATGTTGTTCCCACTTTAAGCACATAAACACAATGAAAAAAGAACACAGAACTACAACTTTCTGTCATCACATGAACGCAGCATTAGATCTCCTCCTGCTCCAACACAGCTGATTCAAATGATCAGCTCATTATGAACTCCTGAAGCTACTTGATGACAAGTTGATCATTTAATTGCGCTGAGTTTCAGCAGGGAGAGATCTGAAACATGCAGGTCAAGTGGTGCTTGAGGAGTGGTTTGAGAAAAACTGCTTTAAATGCCCAAATGGAACCTGTGTAAAAGATATTTGTCACTAGGAGAAGCCGCCTTTGCACCTTTTACACAACAGTGCAGTGTGGTAATAATATGAGACACATAAGATATTATGAGTGCAGTCTTTGTTGCTTGCAGGCACAGGCAGTTTTGAGATCCCTGTTCTGTGTCTCTTGGTCCACGGGGAGCCCAGGATCCTAAAGGTAAGTTTTATTTGATTGTGCTGTGTTAGTCACTCAAGAACTTTAAAGACATGACCGCAAAGAGACCTTCTGAGAGCGAGATGTGAATGCGCACAGCAGTAGCTCAGGCATGAGAATTAGGCTTCAAATCAAATTTTGGTTGTGCCACCTCCTGAAATCATGAGCCAAAGCCAGACTGAGAAACAAATTCTTTGTGTTTTCACAAAACTAATCTCTTTGGCTAGAAAGCCTTTCAAAGCCACCGATGCATTTGCATAAAAAGAGCCACAGCCGAGATTATGGGGGACGGCTAACACCGATCGATATAATTCTGTTTTGTTGAGAAGTTATCGAGCGAAAATGTTTGTGCCTGCGAGTGAACACTCTGTCCCCGGTTGCAGAGGATGTACAAAGGCATTGGCAATTCGACACCATGGCTGATCCTGGCAGGCTCGGGAGGCGTGGCCGACATCCTCGTCACGCTGATGAATAGGGGCTGCTGGGATATGGACAGCGTTCATGAGCTGCTGCTGGACACCTTTCCAAATGCCCACCACAGCACAGACATCAGTAACTGGGTCAAGCTGGTGAGAGCGATGTGCACAGCATGGAGGCAGGCACATACACGGATATGCACATCACAAGACTTAAACGTTGCCAGGAATATGGGGCACACTGGGGAAGATTGTGAGGGAAGCTAATGTGGGATTTTCATCCTTATCTTTCAAAATTTTGTATGTGATGACCTAATTAGGGATACGAAGGAGGGAAAGGGGATATATACAAGTAATGGAATATTTTTCAAGCTGACATACACAGGGAAAGGGTTGTAGTTTTTGAAAACAAATGCATTTGTAATTTAGAAAAGCACATTACATCAATCAAACAAGGTTTTAGTGATAACTGATCCAACCTGTCATTCAGATCCAGAGGATACTCGACCACGGACATCTCCTGACTGTCCACGACCCTGAGCAGGAGAGCTCTGAGCTGGATACGGTCATCCTCAAAGCTCTAGTTAAGGGTAAGGTACCTATTGAGAGGCACTGTGTTATCAAGAAACTTTCAATTTTCTTAGGCTGTGCAATTACAGGAAGGGTTTTGTGACTTGACAGTTGCACAAAGTGAGAGCCTTGATATTTTGAGCACTTAGTAGGTTGTGAACCTGTTGACATTTTGAATGTGTGTGTGTGTGTGTGTGTGTGTGTGTGTGTTTCTCAGCTTGTAAAAGCCAAAGTCAGGAAGCTCAAGACTTTCTGGATGAACTGAAGCTGGCTGTGGCCTGGAACAGAGTCGATATTGCCAAGAGTGACATCTTTAATGGCGATGTGGAGTGGAAGGTGAGATGAATAGTAAAATGATAATTTAGATAATGATAGAGGGTAATCCCGAGGTACTCAAACTTAAGCTTAACTTAAGCTTAACTTAAGCGGCCAAAATGAGCACCTCCGTAGGGTGGCTCTCCTTTAGAGACAGGGTGAGACACTCGGTCGTCTGGGAGGAGCTGCTCCTCCATGTTGAGAAGAGTCAGATGAGGTGGCTCGGGTATCTAACTAGGATGCCTCCCTGCCTGGTGAGGTGTTCAGGGCACGTCCCACTGGTAGGAGACCCCGGGGAAGACCCAGGACACGCTGGACTGGGAACACCTCCCTTTGGAAGAGCTGGACAAAGTGGCCGGGGAGAGGGAAGTCTGGGCTTCTCTGCTTAGGCTGCTGCCGTGGAAAATGAATGGATGGATGGATGGATGGATGGATGGATAGAGGTTAATCACACTCTATATTAACTTGTCTCACAGGGCTGGTTTCCATTAGAGATTTGCGTAAAACTTAAGCAATATTCTCGAAATGTCAATAAAATACAAATGCGACATGACTGCATTTCCAGTTAGTGATGTTATGCGACTTTTCTTGTGTTGTTATGCACATCTTCTCTCGTAATAACATTCCAAGAAGCATGATGATGGATGTTCAAAAAAAAGAACAAGACACAAAATTAGCAGGTTTATTTCTATTGCAGCCAC
>NW_024616771.1:0-4868 GCF_008729295.1 Plectropomus leopardus
AAAAATTATTTTCCAGACTTCTCTGCCTTTTTTTTTTGACAGAACAGTTCAAGCGCAAAAGGAGGAGAGAGAGACGATGACAAGCAGCAAAGGGCAGAGGCTGGAATCGAATCCTTGGATAAAGATGGATATATGGAAATTATTTATATTAATCATCATGTAAATACTGCTTATTTCTCCATTATTCTTTTTGATACCTGTTATTTTTTTCTGAGCAAGAAAAGTGTACAAGAATATATTGCCGGCGTTTCGTTTGGAGCAATTTTTGTCATTTTATTTTTGTTCTGCCTCTGAAAGAGGCGCAAGAGCCACTGCTTCGACGTCAGCTGAGAGACGGCGGGGAAACGCAGCGTGTAGCAGCAGCATTTCTCAGAGAATTAGGGATTATTTATTTCAACCAAACCAAAGTTTATGATTGTTGGAGCAGTAGAAAGATGAACCACGACAGTCTGCTGAGTTTTATTTTGTTTTTGCCGAGTTTAAATGAATATATCGGCATACATATTTTGATAGTTTTAACTCGTTAATGTCAGATACATCCCCTCATATAACAGTTTGGGTTTTGGATAAGAGTCGATGTTAGAGGGTGACACATGAGTGGATTTCCACTTCTGTCCTGTCCTGCTCCCATGGTGACTTTGTAACTGTTGCAGTAATTTCATTTTATCTCCCATTAATATGTTGCATGTTTATTTTATGCACCAAACACCACATCAAATTCCTTTCAAGTGAAAACTTACCTGGTAATAAACCTCAATCTGATTCTGACTCTTAACTGCTAGAAACGTGGCAAATAACTGGTGCTCAGTCCATTAGCTCGATGCTAACACATAATGAGAATTCCTATTAACACGCTAGCAGAATTGGCAAGGTGATCTTAACAAACTAACAATCTGTTTTACTTCACACGCTTGACATAAAATGACGTGTTCTCTCACATATGTTTGCTATGGTCTGTGGAAATCAGTTAATTGATGCCCCACGTGATGAAGAGTAAAACTGAATCCCATTCATGGGAATCCCACAGGATTCCTGAAAAACTGCCATCCTGTTGAATGTCGGCGTGTCAGTTACCTGATCAGCAGCTGTCCGGTCTGCAGGTCGCTCAGGTAGAAGAACTGTCGGACGCACAGCGCCCCCCGCAGGGCTGTCAGCGAACACAGGTGAGACAGATACTGCTCGAATGCTCGGCTCCGCTTGGCGATCGTCTCCGCCGTGAAGTTTCTGCGCAGCTTCTTCCCTGCGGAGATTAAAACAGGAAGTGGTCAGGTGTTTAGGTCTATACTGATCCATCCCTTCAACTGTCACCAGTGTTCCTCTCTGAGCGATAAAAAACATAATGTTGACACCGTTGACATAACTTCCTACTTACGTGGGAAACAGACGCGCTCCATCTGATCTCCATGGTTACGGCGCAGCGTGGCGTGGAGCCGCTGGAAGTCGGAATATCGGCGTGTGATGATGGCTGGAGTCTTATCGCTGCCGCCAGACTGGATCACATGGATGGTGTACAGCTGGAGAGAGAGACAGAGGGCGAGTTTCAATCACAGATCAAAACTTAAACGATATTTTCAAAATGATGATGAAACACAATATACCAGCTGTCATTATTTCCAATCGAAGGCCACGTAGGCGAGTTATGGAGCCATGGTGGAAAGGTGAGCCCCTTATACGTGGGAGCGGCCACGTATGAGGGATTTCTGGGAGATGTAGTTTATTATTAGATTATTTTGTGGCTTTTTTGCCTTTATTAGATAGGATAGATTAAGTGTGGAAGTGGGAGAGTGAAGACGACATACAACAACAGGGAATTTTTTTTTAATTTAAAAAAATATAATTCTGTAAAGTATTTTTAAATATATAATGATGATAATTAGAGACAAAGTTCTCTGGAAAATGTTTACTAGCTTGTTTAAAAAAAATATTTTCTAAATCTTTTAATTTCTTTTAATTTTCAGGACATTTCTTGCCAACTAGCTCATCTCCTTTTTTTACATGTTTTTGAAAGAAATCAAAACAGTTTGCGTCAAACGGTTCAAAAGGTCTAAATACTTGTAAAAGGCGTCTGAATACAAGAAAAGTGATGTCTCTCCAGATTTTAAAGGGTTAAGGTCACTGAAACACTCTCGACTATAAAACCCTTGTAGAGCTGCTGAAAATATCAAGAGGGAACTTCAAACATACCTGCTGCCGACAGGAAGAACAAACATTCAAACTCCTGAGCGGCGCACCTTGAGCAGCTGTTTGTTCAGGTGCTTTAGAGTTTAATACTTCTCTCTGCTCTGTGAGCGTCTGTTTGAACTCACCACGTATTTAGAGGAGCCGTCCTGCACCACGCTGGCGTCGGTCACCTCAAACAGCAGGTTGTCCGTCGGCGTCCTCCCAGCCGAGGTGGGACTTCCTCCCCCGAGTCCACGCAGGGTCCTCCAGCTCTCCTGAAGCTGCCGAGTCAGCAGGAAGGAAGCGGAGGGGCCAACCGGAGACACGCCCACTGGACTGGTGTCTGCACGAGACAGGAAAGACAACAGTCAGGTGAGCAGGAAGTAGGGCTGCTCGACGTGTGTCGAAATTTAACGATTTAGTCGATTGAAAAACATCAATAGTCATGTTTTAAGCCAGATCATATTCATATTCATATTCATACGTTCATATTAAGATCCAACGACGAGGATCATAGCAGAAAGTTTACTTTGAAAAGTCATTATGCTCGCACTAAAGCAGATGAGTTTTTCAGTATATGGAGTCAAACTGAGGAATTCTCTGAAAAATGACTTTTCATATATTATTCAATTTCAAAGGAAAAGGAAAACATTATGAACTTTCAGAGCATCAGTAATGTTAAGAGGACTGTAACTGATTGTTTTTGGTTGTTATTGCTAAATTTAATACATGTGAAAAAGAATGGTAAATATAGATCAACATTTGCGTCTGTATTTACAGCAGCTTCTGTTATTAGTGAGAAAGGGGCAGGTGTTATAAGAGTTTCTTCTTCCTGCTCGTGTTTGTTCATGAAATGTGTTCAAGTATTACAAGAAAAAAGCATATTAGGGCTTTTTGTTATTGTTCTGGAAATCAAACACTGACATGAGCAAACGAACCAAATATAAATGAGTTTCTATTAATGCCTTAATTTAATTCCTGTTGAGTTGTTTGTATAAAGTGTCTTTAACTGATGGCTGCATTGTGGTGGATGTGGATGAGTTTCTCCTTTTGCTTTTTATTTTATCATTTGGTTGTGTTTAAACTTAAGATGATTGTAAACATTTGACGTGTTGCCACGTGGTGCAGACGCCACCACGTGGCAAATCTTGCATTTTATTCTTCTTTGCTCCATGTCGGACGGCTCGTATTCAAAGTGTTCCCACACAACAGAATCCTTTCGGCCTAATTTGCTCACCAAACGCTGTTCTTCCTTCATCTTTCCACAACTCGCCTCGCTGGTCGTATCGACTGCGATTGCTGAGCTCAGGCTGAGGGGCCGAAATGTGCAAGGCATTCAGGGCACGAGAGAAAATAAGTAATAATTGTTTTTTTTCTCGGTTACATTGTTGTTCTACTTGTTTGGAGCAGAAACTGAAACTGAAATTTGATCATTGCACAGCCCTACCAGGAAGTATTTAATGCTGTTAAACCAATATCTCTAATGTGACGTGTTCTCGGGTAGGACGTCTTACACTGGTATACCTTAATATATAAAGCATTTCTTAGTCTGCTCCAACTACCGCTGTGTTTTTAATTACGCAGAAAAGTAACATACAGTATTCACTGCGCTCTCAGGGCCTCTTTATGTTCCCAAACATTCGGACAGAAGCTGGGAAAAGGGCTTGTGGGTATTCTGCACCGTCGGCCTGGAATTTGTTGCAGAATGACTTGAAACTCAAGGAGCTGGTGTCCTTAAAAGTTTTTAAATGTAAAATGAAAGAGTTAGCAGCAGATTCTATAGGATGTTATTGTTTTTAGGCTGCCTGTTTGTACAACTGACCAGAAAGTTCTCTTTTAATGCTGATTTTAGTGCTTGTGAATAGTATTTTGCCTCCTTTTGTGTTTTCACTGCCGACTGACTATGTCTCCCTTAAAAACAAAGAATCTTTAATCTCAGTGGGACAAACCTGGTGAAATAAATGAATAAATAAAAGTGAGCAGATCAGCTCCTCACCTGTGCTGCTGAGCCCCTCCTCCATCGACTCTCCCAGGAAGTCGGAGTCGCTGTCCAGCCCCGACCCCTCACCCTCGGCTCCATCCTCGGCTCCTCCTCCGCTGTCGAAGCACAGCGTCCCCCCCAGACGATCAGTCACACACTCCTCCTCCTCCTCCAGCTCTGCCTCCCACTGGTCCTCCTTAAACTCCTCCTCTTCCTGTCCGCCTGCTGCTTCCTGTTCGGGTCCCGTCCCCTGACCATCTTTAAACAACGAGCGCTTCAGACGGTCCAGCAGCCGGGACGCCATGACGCCACCTGGCCACCACAGGGGGAGAGGGGCTGAAGAGAGAACAGAGGAACAGCTATTAACTAACAGTTAAAGGCTCGTTAACCCTTTAGGCACTGTGAAGTGCATTTTACACACTTTTCATTCTGTTCAGACTGTTAAGGTCAAAAAATGCTTCACTGAAACCCATTCAAACTCACATTTTATAAGAATAACAAAAACAATATTTTAAAAGAAGTAGTGCTGGGCAATTAATTGAAAAATAATCGAAACCGACATTCAGGACCTCTCATTGACATTATCTTGCCCATGTTGGGTATTTTGGTTATTTAAAAATTCTGTTAACCCTTTCCCCACGGGCGCGGCCAACTCCCACGCATCTGCCATGCATCTTACGCTTTTGGGCTCTGTCTCATGCTCTCGTGACACCGAGGAAAATCTCAC
>NW_024616772.1:0-3778 GCF_008729295.1 Plectropomus leopardus
GAAGTGGCTTTGTAATCTGAGCTTCCCTCTATGATTTGACTCTTTGATTATCTGGAAAAAGGAAGCTAACTAATGATGGAAGCTGCTGTGAATCACTTCCTGCCTCCATCCCCCAGATTTACTAAGTGTATGTGAGGGTGAAAAGAACCCACCATCAGGCCTTTCGTGCTGGATTGGTGCAGAGTGAACGCATCTTTCTCTGTCCACTCGTCTTTGAAAACTCAGTTTTCTTAGTCAACTTTTCTTTTCTGAGTTAGCCATTAACTAACTTGCTAATTTTGAACGGACGCCTGTTAGCCGACCCTTGAATTCTGACATGCAATGAATTTAACGTCATACACTTGCCGGCTCTCAATGTTGTCATGACAACAATGTCAAACAGGGAAACAATTACTTTTAATGCTTAATCACAGGTCAGGATTGCTGTAACGATATCCAAATATATATATAAATAAGTAGATATATAATATATTATACAAAACTGTTGATTTATTGATAAGTATAAAATGTTTTTCTTTTTTTTTTTTCAAAGTAGGAAACGTACACTTTATTTCATTGCATTAGTGTATTCCCAATACTAGGTGTGGGCTGGCTTCGGATTGACTTGTCTGGACTTTGAGAATGTCTACTCTATGGGAAAGAGTCTTTTTGGGCCTTATGGCATCAGGTGACGCACCCAGATGGTGGAATTCCACCTCTGGCCACTACGTAAAATTGGCTACAAAGCCGGGTGTCGTTTTCTCAGGACTTGGTCTCTACTCACATGTGAGGGTTCTGGAAAGACGGAGCCGTTGGATGGAGCGGGAGCCTGGAGGCTGGTTTCACTGGAGGGTTGGCGAAGTTCAACTTCAAAGCTTTACGTTTACCTGGCAGGACAAAGAGAGAAACAGATCCAGATTCCCACAACATGCACACCACACTGTGGGTTCAGCCAGCTGCTACACACAGTGTGATCAAGTAACCTCAGTAACCTCTGTCTCTACACACTTGAGATAAGCCTTTACATGTTTTCAGGAAGCAATATTATGTCAATTTTCTTATGACCCAGGTACCAGCACGTTATTGTGTTTTGTACAGGTAGATGCGGCTGAAAGGTCAGGTGAGGATGGTGAGGAGTTGTGGCATTAACATTATTTTGTTCCGGTCAATGACCTTTGGGTTATCTCAAGCTCTTGTGAAGATCAGAGGAAGCACAAAATGCATTTTGAACACAAGCAAGGTGCCCAGATGTACAGGGGTTCCCAATACTCAGACATTGAACCAGTTCCTTTAGCTCTCGAGGGTTCCTTTTCATCCAAATCATGTAGTTATTTGAGTCACTGGAATGCCAAAAGAGCCTTAACTGCAGGATACTGACATTGGAAATCCCTGTCCAAAACATTTTCATTTAGAACTTTATTTAAAGTGTGCAATTCAAACCTGAGCAGTTCCCTCGAAAAAATCAAAGCGACCCAACACTTAGACAGCACTTGATTCCAATCTGAGTCAACAGTCACCTGTTAGTGCACATTAGGATGCATCTGCAGAATAAAGCTGCCCATCAGCATCGCTTCTTTGCAAAGTGCCTGGTTAAAGTGTTGGGTCGTCTTTGCCATGCCCTGTCCAACCAGCTCCTCAGTGCAAACAGACCACTTAACCTTTAAGCCCCGTTGCAAATGAATCTCTCTTGGCCATAACTGCATTTGTGACAGTTAACAGCAGTGAACAGTGGACAGAGGACAGACTCCCCAACTACCAGAGCACCACACAGGCTGTGTCAGTAGTATACAGCGGCTTCCTGTCACTGAATTTATCCTGTTAAATTTGAGCATGAAGATCAATAACAATGTGGATCAATCACTAGAGAGCCAATGACTGAACAGAAACACATCTCAATCAAAGTCGGTGAAGAAAGGAAACCACTTTAGACTACTGAGGTGTGCCCACAAAGAGTAGAGGTCGGTGTGCGAGTCTGTTGCTTACTTTGGGGCACTCCAGACAGGCTTATCTGAAACCCTGAAGTAAAGAAAAAACATTTTACTACATTTTCTTTGAGCTTGTTTAAGTGCGAGGGGGTCATTGTTTAGTAAGACAGGGTTCCTGCAGATCCTTAAAAAGTCTTAAAAAGGCATTGAATTCATTCATCTAAAAATAAGGCTGTAATTGATATATAAATGTCTTAAACCAATCTTTTAAAAATGTGAAGACATGCAAAATAGGATGTCTATGTATTGTTTTTTTTTTCTGGCAAAAATATAATTAGGTAACTTTAAATATCTCTTACATTAATGTCACCAAAAAGTCATGTTTAATGTTACATAAATATTTGGGTGAAATTCATCCAAACGGTAAATAATTAATGCCGCTTCTTTTGTTGTTTTTTTCCCTTTAATTTTGGTTACTGTAAAATTCTAAAAATTCATTCCAAATGGCTTTAACAAAGACTTAAAAAGTATTTAATCCAACTTGTCTTAAGCTGTAGGAACTCTGGTCAGAGCCAGTGCTGACAGTGGAATACAAGGCAGGTTACTTAAAATGGCAAAAAAAGCACCATATTTAAGTGAGTCTGGTTCGGTGCACTGACATGCAGCTGTACCACCCGTAACTTGTTCCACTTTATTCCCAGTGTAGTGAAGGATAAGTCAGCCTTACCAGGTTTAGTCAACACTAGTCCAATCACAGATTGTATTAAAATGATTTGATTGCTTTGCTTCATCTCCTCCTGTTAGCATTTCTGTACTATTTCACATTAGACAACAAAAATTAGATGAAAAAGTGGATGATGGTTCTGGGTTTAGTTTTTGACAAATAAGTCATTGATTGTTAGAATCATGGAAAGACTAACCAAGATGGTTTTAAGTTTTATTTTGTCCTTGTCAAGTTTGAATGAAGTGTATTTCATGATAAGTTAACAGTTACGCTCACATTAGTCGTGTTCAGATAAAGAGAGACTTTCAGAAGGTGTACAGTCGATTTTTTTCTGTTTAATAAGAAAAACAGGTATGAGAATATCTACCTATCTACTGATCTTTAGAGTTTGACTTTCTTTTGTTTATTTTTGAAATCTCACTAACACAATACAATCTTATGCTACAAAACCTGGTGAAATGTCTGTAAGGTATGAAAATATGGATACCACCTATGCCAGTCTGTTAATCTATACCATAAGCCAGTAGAACAGCAGCAGCACTCCAGGGGCCAGATGCATAAATGATGTGTACATACAAAAGCCATGTGTACGCCTTTTCCCAAACATTAACTTTTATTTTTAAAGTCTGGATGTGCAGTGAGAATGTCTGCACCTCACACACTCTTCATAGCAGCGTACACACACTTTTAGCTAAGATAGCTGTAGGTAATATGATAGGAAGGATATTAAATATAAGATGAGAGACTGAAAACAACGTTTTAAGGTTGTTTGCTAACTTCACTTTTTTTATTTATTTTTTATTTTTTGCAGTGTACACTGCACACTTAAAAATGTCAATCATAGGTGCATTTGTAAAGTTCATCCTAATTTGCGTGGGTAATACATTTCAGCATTATTTTTACAGGCATTTTGTAAAGTTAAGTTTACACATGGACGCTATGAATGAACCATTTGTCCTTCAGACATTTAACCTTTAGGGACTGTTTGGCACATTTTAAAGGCATTTCATTCTTAATTTTTTGATAATTCAAGCTGTGTTCATGCATATGGCATACATATTGCTAAGATTGGGTGTTCTTGTTTGATCTTGGAATTTCAAGCTCAGCTCCTACAATAAGTCTAAAATACACTGCTTTAACAAAACTGTTA
>NW_024616773.1:0-4012 GCF_008729295.1 Plectropomus leopardus
TCCATCAACCCAGCAGCCAGCGTGAGGACGCAGACTAAAGCTCAGGTGCAGCACACACACTGTGTAGGAGCTGAAAACTGCGCGGACACGTTGTCTTTAGTTTGCAGAGAGAAACTTTATTCAGATTCAGGTTTTCCCTCGATCCGGTCTGAAATCTATAACGAGGCGCTGATCCCACATCTGCTGTGCTGGTTTGCTGTCAGCAGCATTTAGTGGAAGTGAATTTTTCAGATTTTCCTCCGTTTATTTGCAGGATGTAGTTTGACTGTCTGAAAGCAGCACATGCGACTGATAATCTGTGCAATAAATCCTGTTCCTCTGGCTCCTCCCACTGTTCATGATGACATTTACAAGAATCTACAGCGCCCGAACAGAAACACCAGCCAGAGCCAGGAGGAGTCTCTAAAGCCTCATTCCCACTGTACAAACCCCCCAAAACATCCACTAACATCTGGGTTTTTAATGCAGTGAGAACGCGTACAATCTGCATTCACACGCAGGTCAAACGACTCTGCAGCAGGCGCGGGTTTTTATCGCCTCTGGCTCCTTTACATTTTTACACAAAACCAAAACAGCAACAATCAAAAGAGGCGTGACAATAACACGTGTCAGCAGCGGTTTCTACTCCGCTCGCTGCTCGTCTTTGCCGTGTACGCTGTCGACTCTACCTTAAAAACTCCTCCTGGTTGTGACTGTATTTTTTGTGCAGGTGTGATGGATTCACCAGATTATCTTTCTCATGTGCTGCCAGCAGGATGTAGTGACAGTTTTGGCAAATATGACAAAGTTATTTTTTATGAAAGTTTTCAGCTGTGGCCTAAATGTCAAGAACTACAAACATGTGGAAGAATGTGTTGGTGTTCATGTGGGAACCTGATAAATGCAGCGTGAGAGGTCACTGCAGTGACACTAAAACCTTTCTGAAAGTCTTTTCTGGAGCTTAAACCGAAGAACCTTCAGGAAAAACGTTGAGCTGTGCTTTAGCTTAGTGTCCTTGTAGTTTTTTTCAAATGCTAAATAATAAACATTTCCTTGAAAATTGAACCTTTTCAGTCTATCAGATCATCTGTGATCTAATCTTTAAATTCAGCATCGGATAAACAGCCTCAAGATGACTGAAATGATAAAAAAAAGAGCAGGTTTAATGAAATTTATTCATTCATTTAATAATCACAAAACTTCTGTACACTTTAAAGAATTTGTCTTTTAAATGATTAAAAAAAAGAAAATTACAAATCTGCTGTCATGATTCGACGATGATCGTCCTGATGAAATATCGGCAGTCATATTTATAAACGCAGCGGCCTCCCGTGAGTCCAGCTGATCCGTGTTTCGGCGTCTCTAAGCGGTCGTGGCGCAGAGCCGAGCCGTCAGCTCGGCGTCGAGCAGAGCGAGCTCCCTCACCTCCTCCAGCAGGGAGTACAGGTTGGGAGTCTTACTCTGACAGAACTCCCTCTCCTCTCTGGAGAGTTTGGGCCGCCGCGCCGCCGCGTCCTGCGCCTGCTGGGACGCCTCTTCGGCCAGACGCACCACCTCCTGCACCAGCTGGCTGCGGCCCTGCGAGTGCGGCCGCTGCGGCTCCGCGCCGAGGTGGGGCTTGTTGCCGATGACCTCCAGGTTCAGCGTGTCGGCGTGGCAGTGAGTGGAGCGCACGGAGATACGAACCTGTGGAGAGCAGAGGACCAAACGTCAAACGAGTTCAGTCATGAAAAACCTGGAAGAGTCCTGGAATTTGCAACGTTTTCTGAAAACTATACCCTGAAAGTTTTGGAAAAGTCATGGAGTTTTGTTTCACAAACAAAGGGCTGTCTGAAAGCTGAAAATCCAACAATAATTTCTGTTTACTGTTTTTGGCTGTGATGAGTGGTGTAAATTTTGGTGATTTTTAAAGAAAATGCATTTGGAAGGCATGTTTGTGCAAAGCTTTTTCTTTGCACAAAAAATTCTGAAAAAAAAGTTTTCTTCCATAATTTAAAAAAATGGTCAGTTTTCTTTAAAAATCACTACATTAAAAACAATTGCTCAAATGTTTTATTTAAAAAGTGCTAACTTTTTTTATAAGAATGCATGCCTTCGAACGTTTTTTTTTTTTTTTTTTTTAAAGTCAACAGTTAAATCAAAACAAAATACAACAATTTGCAGTTGTTACAGTTCTTCCCCTAAAGCTTAAATAAAAACCAGATCTCCCTCCACAGTGCTTAAATATTATTAGACATGCCTTCCTCTCCCCTCTCATAAATAACGGACAGTCCCTAAATTATATTTAAATATTCAGGTCTAATCCTGTTCTGAGATAACTTTAAAAAACACAACTATACTATTGTAATGAAAAAGAACCAATAAGGCGTATCGATGGTTGTTCATAAGAATGTATGGTCTGTAAAATTTGCCCAAAAGTCCTTGAAAGCTATAATTAAAAATGTTAGTGACTCCTGCTAAACTTTCTCAGTGTTATCAGTAAAATAACAAAATAAAAGCGGGTAGAGCAAAAATCAACAGAGATGAATGTTGGAGAAACGTGTCGTGTGACTCACAGTGATGTGGTCGAAGAGTCTGAAGGTGGAGGAGCCGCAGCTGGAGGTGGTGATGATGTGGTCCGAGTGTCGTTTCACGAAGCCGCTCTGCCACTCACAGACGCCATCCGGTCCCGCAGACGCCACCTGACCCTCCCGGTTCTTCAGGTACACCGGCCCTTTAACTCCGTACCTGCAGAGGGAGAGCAGCTGGAGTCAGCACTGACGGACAAAGATTTTATTACAGCGTCGACTCATCAGGTGGACGACCTGTGACAGGACGCCGAAATACTCGGGACACGAGTCTCTTACTCTGGGACAAACACCAGCACGCCGTTGTCTCTGATGGAGTAGATGACGGCGTCCGCCACACAGCGCTGGTCTGTCTGAGGGTCTCGCTCTTTGAAGTAGAGACACTGAAACAACTCTGTGGACAATTTCTGGGCCCGCTGGGCTGCCTGCAGAGGTCACACAGAGGTCACAGAGGGGTCAGAGGTCACACAGAGGTCAGAGGAGTAAGAAGTGGACCAGCAACCAGCACCGACCCTGTTCTTGTTGTTGATATGAAGAGCCGTTTCTTCCAGGTCTTTGTTACTGGATACAGCTCTCTCAGGCTCCGCCCCCGTGTCCATGGCGATGGCAGCGGTGAGAAGGCGGTGCACCACCATGTCGGCATAGCGACGGATGGGTGACGTGAAGTGAGTGTACCGATCCAGAGCGAGACCTGAGAAACACAACAAGCAGTCAGTTTTCATCTCTCATCAGAAATCTGACTTTTCCAGTCGTGTTTTTACTGACTGTTTTATTTCGAAAGCTTTGAAAGCTTTTTTTTAGAATTATTTTTATTATTTTTATCCCCTCCCTTCCAAGATCAATATGCACAGATACATGTGCATTAAATTAGCAAACACTCGACAAAATACTATCTGAAATAGACTGTACATCAGTGATACTCAACGTATGGCCTCCAAGCCAAATGTGGCCCCTGATAGGCTGCCAGGCGGCCCCCAAAGCATTTTCTAATTCACAATAAAATATGAGAAATGTCCTAAAATCCTTAAAACGTCCTCAAATCCAGGAAATGTCCTAAAAATCTAAGAAAAGTCCTAAAACCCTGAAATGTCCTAAAATCTGAGGAAGGTCCTGGAATCTTAGAATCATCCTAAAAATGTCCCAAAATCCAAGAAACCTCCTAAAATATGAGAAACGTGTGAAAATCCCAGAAATGTTTGGGGCCGCTGCGACTGGCCCCTGGACTCCTGTCATTACAAAAGTGGCCCCCGCTCAGAGCCGGCCGAGCGGCGCTGTGCTCGAGCGTATTTTTGTCTTAATCGCCACAAACAAATAACGTGATAATTAAATGAATGAAATACTGAACCGTAGTGGTAGTACTGGTCTTGGGACTGGAGACCAGTGGAGAAGTACAGAGCCTGAGACATGGCGGTCGTGGCCATCATCCTCAGCAGCCTGTTGACCAGCGGGTCCCGGGGGTCCACGGC
>NW_024616774.1:0-3984 GCF_008729295.1 Plectropomus leopardus
GCCAGCGCTCCAACCAGAAAACCTGCCATGTAGATGGACTGTGTTGCCTCAACCAAACCACTCTTGTCACAAACCAGATTGAACTGAAAAGAGAAAATGATGTTTCAGACAGACAAAGGAAATGAGTGTATCAGAGAAAGACAACAGGGCTGTTGCAGAGAATTACAGTCTCCTGAGGGACAATGTGAGCAACCATTTGGGTTTTGAGTCTATAGGGACCCTGAGCTGTTCACTTGCTTACCTCTGACATGATGCTGGAAGCTCCTAAAGGTGCCTCATAGTCCCATCCATCTCTACATCCAGTTGTAGTGTTAATCCCATACACTTCAATAGTTTCCAAATCCAAATCCACAGGTGTGAACATTTTACAGCTTTCAAATCTTCCATCCTCGTTCACAGGGATGGTGAGATTTCTTTTTTTCTCATCGGTCAGGTTTGGTCCACGCTCCAAGATCCAGTCAGTGTTACAGTGATGTGGAAAGCTCATTCCTGTAAATACCTGACCGATCACATCAAAAGCAGCAAACAGGCTTGTGATGCATAACACAGCCAATAACTGTTTCTGGAACAAACCAAACTCCCCAATCTCCTTTAGGATCTGTCCAAAGGTGCTCATATTGATATGTGACTAAATTTGCATTTAGGTCCCTCATCAAAGTGCAGTGTGGGAGACAGTCATGCTAACCTTTAAGCACTATCAGTTATAGATTCTATTTAACCTGACCAATTAATATTTAACCCAGCACTCTTGTGAGTGTGATATGGCACTGGATGGAGGTCATCTTACAGTGGGGAAAAGCAGTAGTTACGCTGCCCTAAAAAAAAAAAAAAAAGTGGTGTGGATAAAATAATAAAACAAACAATAACACCGACAATGACAATATATTTAACTGTACTCGCCTCATCTCATCTTAAAAAGTCATAAAATCCACACAGACTACCATCACTAACGGATCCATTATAGATCCTAAAACAGGGAAAAACAAGGTCAGGCAGAGTCAGAGACTCAGAGTACAGTCAGAGAACAAAAATGTATTTCAAGCTGAATCTCAAAAGCATTGAGACCAGATAAAACAAATGATTTTATGACAAATATACAAATGTAAAATTTCATATATAAACAGTATTTCATAACTGAATAATCTAAACCTCTGCAAAGGCAAAAATATGTCTCAGATATTAACTAAAAGTATTTGTTAAATCATTTACACACGAAACATGATTCAGATAAAGCTTTGCATTCATGCAAATGCATTCTGTCGAATCCCTGTTACCATGCAATTAAAGCAAAAACTATTTTTCCAGAAAATTGTATGAAGTCCATGTAAATTGGACTTACTAAATTATTGTGTACAAACAAGAGAAGAAGACAAGAGGTTGGGGAATAAGAGAATACAACGTTGTGCTTCAGAGGGGGTGGAAATACAGAGTAGCTTTGTGTGATACCTAAACTGAAGGCACCCTTTGGCATCACTCTGAGACACACCAGGCTTGCAACTAACTCCAATGTATATCCATTCGCTGCAATATATGAATATCTAAATGACATAGCATGAAGGGCAAGAAAATATGTATATGGCGGGCAGGAGGGGGCGGTGGATTGGACAAACAAACACAGGACTTTCATTGAGGAGGCGGTATTATTGTCCTGTTTTAAATAAAGTGTCAATGAAGTTTCGCCATTTTGTTTCTGTTGTTGATTTATAATTCTATTTTTAAGCCCCCTTCCTTGAACTCTCACAGCCAATCAGGAAAAACTTCCCCCCAAAAAAACTTTGAATGGGGAAAAGAATAGAAGAAATCTCAGGAAGAGCAACTGAGGAGAGATCCCCTCTCCCAGGATGGACAGACGTGGAATAGATGTTGTGTGTGCAGAATAGATCAACATAATAATATTACATTATAGACAATCCTTCCATATCAAAATGATACGAGAGAGAGAGATATAAGATATATGTAACAGATATAACAGCTGGAGTTCATCTTCTCAGCTCACACTTTGCCTTCATATTTCACACTTTACATGCTCTCTCTCTCTTTCTCTCACTCACATTCACACACACACACACACACACACACACACACACACACACACACACACACACACACACACACAGAGTTTATTACTGCTATTACTGTTCTTGTATTGATGCTGATATCTATCATTATGTTTAGCTTAGCAATGGCACAAGAAAGCCTAGGTATCTGATAACCTTAGATTGGTGTTTGGCGAAACGTGTAGGTTCAAAGTGCAGTAAGCAAGGAATAACTGCAACGATGATCACATTTACAACAGAACATATATTTAGAAAAAAATTATCTCCAAAGCTTCAAACACAAAGCAATAAACTTGAAGATAGTACAGACAGTATTTTCAATGAAAAACTGAAAAGTATGTAGTCCAAATATTACAATTACTAGGTGACTATGCAAGTACAAGTGAGCTTTTTATTAATTACCATATCATCATGTATTAATTTGATCCATTTTTTAAGCATTCATCAGTAACTCTGTTTGAGGTAATAGCATTTTGTATACAGCATCCTACTATCAGGACAAAATATTAAAATGTGGGGGACAATGCTCTTATTACAATGCAAGTCCAGGGTGAACATGCAATAAAATAAAATAAAATGGTCCTTTGTATTAAAGCCACAATTATAAACGGGTAATAAAAGTACTTAAGGTGTAAATAATTCTTGGTTTCTCCTTAATCCGTCAAATTAAAACTTACCATTTACCAAAACTTTCAACAAACAAAGCGAAAATAAGTCAGCCCCGGTCAATTTATTGTTAGTTATATAGCTATTTTCCCATACTTTTCATAAAAAGAGCTTCTTGTGCAGAAAGAATCACATGTTCAACAACAAATGAACACCTGCAAGCATACAGCTTGAAATACTCAGCAATAAAAGTTAAGTCAAGCATGCCCTTTTGGGCTTGTTTTCCAGACTGTCTGTCTTGTGACCCCATTATGATAAAGGACCCGGAAACTTTGCTGTGTCTTCAAGTCATGTATTTTATGCTTACTGACTTTCCGTGATATACAAGTTGATCAGCTCAGCCAATAGGAATTATGGACAGGGGGCAGTGTCCAATGTAATATCGGTGTCCTGTATAATGATTCTCTGTTTCTGTAATATGCTAGTGGGCTAGGAGCGCATCCCAAAATGCATTTTGCCCTCCACATGTATGTCAGTGAACCACGTTGCATTGTATTGATCATGTGTCTTGAAAACGATGACATCTCTAATGTTGCAGTCTGATTCGCTGTCTGGGTCAGCGACCGTCCAATAAGTCAATCATGTTACTGAATCAATTTCTAATAAACATCCATTCCAAAATACACTAAAAATAATCTAACAGATTGTGACATTAAAATTAAACCCTTCACTTAAGTTTCACATTCAGTAGCTGTGATGAAATAGTTTAATTTCTGCATCCTAAACTAAAATCAAAGCAACTAAACTGTAGTTGAAAGTTTTAATACCCGATTATAAATAAGGAAAAAAAGAAGCTATGACAATGATTTTTAGTAAAAAATTAAAGTTTCTGCTCTTGAATAATTTTTTCAGCACTGTATCTGTTCGCAGTCCATCCATTCATCGGTTCCCTAAAATTACAAAAAAAAGTATTATAGTATAAAATTATTTCAACTTGATAAGATAGTGCAATTATTATTTTTTTGTAATACAGCATTTATACTCAACTCACTTGTGCTCAGTGTGGTCCTGCAGTTCAACATTGAGGGTTTCAGGCAGTAGCAAACATAAACCTCCAGCAAAAATAGGGATGATGCCATATATCAACATGGGGATGGTGTGATGGTAGACATCTAGGAGCCTGACCAATGGAGCGAGGATGCCCGCCACACGAGCACACATGGAGTTTAGACCTGCGCCGTTTTGCCTGTAAGAATTCACAATGGACTCATCACGAATTGACATAATTTAGGTAAGTTTATAGATGATTTTTTAGATTATT
>NW_024616775.1:0-3281 GCF_008729295.1 Plectropomus leopardus
CTCTCTCTCTTTTATGCACACACTGTCCAAGTAAAGGCAAAAGCCATAGGTGTAGGTGAGCTAGCAGTAATCGAGTGCTTCCTCCTGGAAAGAGACATTGCTGTTGAGTTTTTCAAATATAAAAAAAACTAGTTCTATTATATTCAAGAGAAGGAAGATATCTCTGCAACCAATATCTCCAACACTCGCCAACTCACACCAAAACAATACAGCAGCTCAGTCAACAACAGAAAATGTTTTGCAAACTTTGCAAATTTTCTGCAATCCACAAATTCATTACATTTGCACATTTAAACATTTCTAAAGTGATGTATAAGCTGATTTTTGTTATTGGGACGTGGGTGGATGGTGGATGGTGTGTCACTTAGGCTTAACACCTGCCAAGCTGCAGATCACTGTTGGAAGCCAACAAGAGCAAAACATTTTCAGCCCTTCCTGGCATTTTTCAGCCACATTTGCAGCACAAAACCTGGGTATTTTTTTACCAACCGATCCGTACTTTTCAAGCAGCTTTTTTTGCCATCAGCTGCAATTGTTTAAAGCCAAACCATGATCTTTAACCATCCATAACCAAGTGGTTTTGGTGCCATATTAATGCAGCTACACCTTCACCCCAGCATGGTTAAGAAATGCTAAGTCTAAATGCATCTGCTACCAAGTAATCAATGTAACATATTTTGTTTGCAAAAACATACATTACAAACATTTTTTTTTGTGATTGGGTTGAATGGAGATTGATAAATAGCTATAGGTAAAAGGAAAAACTATACTTTTGAACTGTCCCTTTAAGTAAAATAACAGTATCAAATTATTATCAGCAATGTGTAAATATCATAAGTAAAAATGTTATTCAGCCAAATGATCTCTTTCAGAGTTAAATATATTATATTGTAACATTATTAATATGGATGCATAAACCTGATTATGTGTTCTTTCTGTAAAGTCTTAATCTGTAAAGTAACAACTGCTGTCTAATGGATACACTGGAGTAAACAGTACAATATTTGCAGTGTAGGATTATATAGAAGCAGAAACACTAAAATAAATAAATGAATAAAAAACCTCAAACATGAATAAATCAACCTAGGTAGGACGCCTCAAATCCATCCATTGGTTCTAAAATAGATGACCTGTCCTAAAATAGATAATTTCTCTCTTTCTGGTAAAAACACAAAAAAACTCTAATGCCTAAAAGAAAATCCAACTTCTCAACAGGCCATTAAGAAACCACAATATAACAATATTTTCAAGCCTGCTTCCAAATTTAATGTTTTATTAATTTAGCAATTTGATAATAATATCAAATAAAAAGGGGGAAATAAAGGTTTGTTGGTAACCTGTTACCTGTTTTCCAGCTTGTTGACAATACACAGGTCGCGTTGTGTTTAAATCTATTTTTGGAGCACTATAGATAGAAAGTGGACCTCAATAGGAGGAGATAAAATAATTGACCCCCATCCGTTCACGAATCAGCCCAGAGTGAATGAATCCGTAAATTGCTCAGGACAGAACATAGATGGGGAACGTAAACTGTAATAGTAGAGATGTGTGTGTGTGTGTGGGGGGGGGGGTCACCTGATTGGTATCAAAAAGACAGGTCAATAGAGGTGTATTTTGAGTGAAGACAGCGAGGGAAAAGTGGACAAATGGGCCGAGTCTAAGAAAAGAATGAGGTACAAATATGGTTTATTGGGTGATGTGAAACCCATTCAGCACATCTGTTCCTCCCTCGCTCTCATCAACCCACTCTCTGCTGTCGTTATGCAACACCTCGCTCTATATACTCATCTCAAACATATGCCTGGATGATATACGTTGAAATGAACACCAAAGTGTAAAATGTATCCAGGTGTCACGTCTGCTGTCTTTTGTCTTTGATCTGCGCTTGACCTTTTGTATGAAATCGAAGCTGAAAGTTAATCGAGGGGAGCGAGATGCACACAGGGAGAGAAAACGGGGAGAGAAAAGGTAGAGAGGGAGTCTCAATGAAAGATCTGCTGCTCGGAGGTCTCTCATGATGTAACACATCTACATCACGTCACCATGGCAACCCCGCATCAGCACCAACTTACTGTGGGGAGAAACAGTCAGTGTCTGTGCTGGTATGTTACAGTAAAGTCTCTGCATGAGTCCACAACAGAAATAAGGGTGAAAATAACTAAATAGTAAGAATACACATTTTACATAAAAATTTATAATTATTAACATTAAACATTTAATAAATACATGCTAGAAAAATAAGAGTTTTTCTTGTATTCAAATGTGATGTATGTCAAAAACTTTATCATAAATTATTCTGACACTGACCACATCCTTTAGCACAGACAGGTTTAACCTCACTTAGGAACATAAAGCCTCTCCTGGTGGAGTCCATCCTCAATAGACATATCTCGGCTATTGGCAGAGTTATTGTCCCCATGTTCTCCTGTGAGTCTAAGTATAATCCAAGGGACCTTGGGGAGACAGAGAACTCTGAACGCAACTAAAGAGCTCTAGTGAAAAACTTCTGCCCCCCGTTCTGTGCCCTGGCTGCTAAAAATAAACTGGATATTGAAAACCAAAGAGAAAAGGTACAAGGCTACTGGCTCACAAAGCCACGCCGAGAGAAGGAGGCAGGGAGTGATGGATAAAGGCGGGAGGTGAGGAGCGGGAGTGTGGGTGGAGCTGTGCGTGTGGGTGTTTGTATGGTTCGTATTCACAGGTTACGTCTGTCTGTCTGTCTGTCTGTCGACGGACCTGATCGAATCAGACGGAGTGACATGTAGTCAGAAGGAGCAGATAACATGCATGCTCAGATCGCACAAAGATGTTGTCGGCACAGTGATTACATAAATAAAACTGACTGAATTGTATCTATTACATCTACAGCCTTATGTCATAGCTGCTGCCAACAAAATGTTATTTTCTCAGTTTATTTAGTGACATAATTTGAGGCTTGAACTAATGACTCTTACAATTTAACAACACCTACACATATCACTATAACACCTATCTTGTTCCTGGGTGATAAGGGGGATGGGCCCTGTCCCAGCATGCATTGCGTAAAACATAGGATTCACCAAGAGCTAAGGTGAGGAGATCCCAGCAAACCAATTGTTGGGATGACCCAGTAGCTCACCTGGTAGGGCAGGTGCCCGATGTACAAAGGCTATATCCTTACTGCTGTGGCCGCAGGTTTGACTCAAACCTGCAGTCCTTTGCTGCATGTCATCCCCTCCCGTTCCCACTATCACACTTAACCTATCCAATTCAAAAAAGGCAAAAAACTAAAATTAATAGTA
>NW_024616776.1:0-4569 GCF_008729295.1 Plectropomus leopardus
ATATATCGTCATCCCCATATGGATCGTCATCCCCAGTAGAATACCGAAAATTGCTTGATTCACATTAAAGGGTCAATTCAGCCATCACTAAAATGCATGCATGAAAAAAAAACAGATTTTCCAATTTACTTCTAGTGGTTCCAAGCCATACAGATTGTTATTTAGGTAGCCATCTGATGCTGCCCTAAATCGTGCTACATCTTTTGGCATCGAAGGAGGACTTTATGAGTCTCACAGCCTGGAGAAAGAAGCTTCTCTGTGGTCTAATACAGCCCTGTTGGTTCTAGCCCTCTGTCTAGCCCGCTGCATTTCTAAATCCAATCTGACGCTCTACACTAAAATGAGAGAGCTGCTGTTCGAAGCCACAGAGTGCTCTGTTTCTCCATGAATTAACCAGCGGTTGAGTTCATCACACATTCACTCTGTTCGGCGCTTTGCTGCTCCTTCTCCCTAGACAGAGTGCCCAGAGTGCGCTCTGACACTCACAGAGTGCACTGCGATAACCAAACGGTCAATTCCAACAGCCCTCCAAATTTACCACCGTACAGCGCTCCCTGAATGCTCCTTTCAATAGGAGCATTCAGGGAGTGATTTTAATTTGTCATGTTAAATTAGAATCAACCAACGCCTGACTTTGAATTTTTGATTGTCTTAACTATCTTACATACTGTGGATCTGGGATAACCACGCCAAAAATCAACCCAGCTTTAGGAAACTGAAAAAAACTAAAATGACAGCATTTCAAATTTAAATGGAGGCTAATGTCTGATCGTGTTTTATGCTTTTTATCATGCATGTAAGACCCAAAATTACATATTCATAAAGTTTTTAGTGATTTGGGTTCCCAGAGGCTTTAAGTTAAAAACTCAGTCCAGGTTGTATTGTCCACGCTGCCGCTGTGGGTGTTAAACCCACGACACAGCCACCCCCTTCAGACAACCTTCTCCATCCTCCTCTAAGTGTCCTCACATTTGGATTTTTTCTCCCCGACTCCTGTAACCTTGTATTGTAGCCCTCCACGCTCTGTACTCACCTTCATAAATAAGGTCAGCGTAGACAAAGAGAGGAGATGTTAGGGGAGAAAATCACATCAGAGGAATAAAACCTGGGTATTTTTGTACGTTTGTAGGAATCCTTATTGTGTGAAGGGTCAAGCACCCTTCATTTGGCTCTGATCTCATGGGCAGGTGGAGAAGGATGAGAGCAGAGAAAAAGGAGTTCATTTTATTAGGGGGGAAAAAAGCGAATGAGGGCAAGGATTTCGCTGACGAGTGGGGAAGAATGAAAAGGTTAATTGGGCTATTATCCGGCTGTAGTTTTTGAGGGATTTATAAGATGTCCTGGACTCACTCGCACTTTCTCTCATTCTGTTTGAGACATGTGCCCATGCACACACAAGCGCACACTACCTCACACTAGTCCACATATACACACATAGTTTCCAATAAAGAATTTCAAAATCAAAAGAAGACATATTTTAAAAAATCAAAATTATACTGATAATAGTAATACAAGAGGGTGCTGAGAATATCCACATTGTGTGTTCATGTACAGTTCACACCATGTGCACACATTTTAGGAGCAGAGTGCCTTGTAGTAATGTCACAGAGAAAAGAGGAATACTCAAAAACAAATTTGGCAACATTTTAAAGGAACAGGACACCATTTTGGAAATTGTAACAGCATTTAACTCTTAACACATATTTACATTAAGATTTTACACTATTTGCATGAAATAAACAAGCAACGACATTGTGTCACAGTGTGTTTAAGAGATATTATAAAGCTTTTTTTTTTCTTTTCTGACATGAAACAGAGCCAGGCTAGCTGTTTACCTCTACATTCAATATTTGTGCTAAGGGTAATTACATTTAGCTCTGTATTCAACAGACATGATTTTTTCTCTCATGTAACCTTTCCAAAATGTTGAGTGCAATCTATAAACAGAGTGACCAGCCCATTCTCATTTCAAAGTATTCAAATACTGTTGCTTTTGCAGTGTTTTAGGTGTGAGATCCCAGTGCTAAAAGCCACCTTTTGTAGCTTTCTGGACGGTACCAGGTTGAATCACTGCTGGTAACAACATAAGATGGTCCCTATAGGGTGGGTGGTAGGGGCAGTGGTTGGATCCAACAAACCTGGGACGTTTATTCTGGAGTCAGGTGTTCATCTCCTGTCTGAATGTTATGTTTGTTTGTTTTTTTCCTACACCATACCATGAGCCTCTTTTGACTAAACCTAAACATCTATGCCAGCATGTGCGTTATTAATGTTCCTTTGTTGAAAAAAAAAAAAGATATGGCCTGAGCAAGGGCGCAGACATGAGCTGGTTTATTATGATAATAAACTTTTAATAAATCCTTCTGGAAGCGTGAGTAACACATCTTTCTTCCGAAGAAAAGCTTTCAGTGCAGTTGATTGTTCTTCCTTAAGTGAAAATATACCATCCAGTTGGTTTAGTACTACTGTGATAGCTGATTTAACAGAAAGTTTCACATCCGCTTCACTTCTCAGTTGTTTTGAAAAATTCCTCAAAGGCATTCTTCATTTCAAACACAGATCAAATTAGGTTGGTTGTGATTGTGCAGGTCACATAATGCACACTGAAAAAGTGGGTCATCCAAATGGAAGTCATCCTCTTGTCTGCACGTTTAAATATCCTGTACAAATATACAAAGTATTCTTGGGCAAGATATTGAACCCCAAATTGCTCCATTTGTTCCATTGGTGTGTGAGTGTGTGAGAATGGTCACTGATCAGGTGACACCTTATACAGTAGCCTTGGTCATCAGTGTGTGAATGTGTGTGTCATTGGGTAAATATGACCTGTGTCAAAGCGCTTGGAGTGGTCAGACGACCAGAAAGGCATAGTACAGGTAAAGGTCAGTTTATTAATATTATTTTTTAACACATTAATGTGTCTTTGAACAGCCATATCGAGACATTATGTGCTTGCTAATGTGTGCAAGGGGTTGATGAGAGGGACTCTCATGCACATGCTCTGCAGGCCCAACAACTATAATGTGCATTCTTTATGCACCCAAGGGCTGAAGTCTGAAGAACTTTTATGCAGTCAGGGAGAAACTTCATTTGGAATGAGACCACCACAGGACGCTGTCCTGGAACACAGTTCTCTTAATAAATCAATTAAGCCCGATGCAAAGACCATCTGTGCAGACTTTTTTCCATTTTAGGCTGTCTCAAAGTTAATCCATTGAGAATGTAATACAGAAACATACTGTAAAAGGTTGGATTTTGAGTGAGACAACATCTAAATGATTTGCCTAAATTCAACAGGGTTCTTCTTTTTCTTTTTGAGATATTGTGGGAATTAAAGGAAATCATCAGTATGTAAATTAAAAATAAAATGTAGGACCAGAAGATTCGTTAGCAATTTCACAAATCACATACTTAGCACACACCGGTTAAGGATCAACTGACTCTGGAAGTCTTCCTTATCATTTAATCAAGTTTTATGTCTTTATTCAGTTTTATCTCCTCAAACCAATGCGATCAGATTACCTCCTGATCATGCCAACTACTGAACACATCTAAATGTAAAGTCACCTTATAAAGTGAGCTTTTCATGTAACCTTGGTATGAACTCAAGTGTTTCACTGATGCTATCACAATGATACAATGGCAGTCTTATCAGTGGCAAAGTGATCACGCAAATAGACCCAATCAATGAGGAGCTTCTCTGTCAAGAGGGACAGCATGAGAATGAATGAGGCTGAATTAACACATGAATACATGTTTAGTAATCCAAAAGTCAGAGTTCTGGCACACACCAGGACAGAAACTGTTTATTAACACTAGTACACTTAAAACAAGAAGGGGATCTGTCAATGAAATAGTGGCAATCCAAGTGTCCTGGTGTGCAGTGGAACTTTGATTTTTGGTTTAGTGTGTTTTACCCTGCATCAGCTGGCACCCAGGAGGGAAGCCTTACTGTGGATTGGGTGTCTTCTTTTTTTGTACATGCATAGTGAAGCAAAGAAAATATTCAGGTACAGGTACAGGTACAGTTACTCAGACTGAATCAAAACAAGAGTTATCAGCTAACAAGAGTTAGTTACTAATTTGAACTTGCAGCATCTTTCACATTGCATTTCAGCGTTATTTAAAAAAATGTTTATTATAGCTGCGTCTAAAGGATTCCAGTACTTCTTCCATTTTTGCTTTATTGTCAGCAACACATACATGGGATAGTGTTGAATGACTAAGTATGTTCATGTAAATCAAGGTGTCGAAAACTGAGGAGCAGGGAAGGACTAACGAGGCTGATGCAGGACTGGTGTGACAGACAACAGGAGGGAAACAGGCATGGAGTGACAGAAGGCATGACACATGAAGAAAAACCTACAAAATAAAACAGGAAACAGGCCGACCATGATGAAACTAGGAAAAACACAAACAGAAAACCCTAAAACAAAGTCCAAAAGACAACAAAATATTAACAAAACCCAGGATCATGACATATGCAATGTTGAGATTCTTGAGGTACTTATTTATACTTTATACTTTTAACTACAATTTCTAAAAACATGTTTTAGGCGACTGGTTTTT
>NW_024616777.1:0-3785 GCF_008729295.1 Plectropomus leopardus
GCGAATGCACATTGACAGTTCAGGAGACGCAGATTCATCCCCCTGAACCGTGACCTCCTCACCAGACGTTATCTACGGGAGCCTTCTAAGCTCAAACTTGTGGAGTACACCAGATGGCTGGGGCGGATCGAGGTCGGGCGCTTTCATACCAAAAATGGACAGCACCAGAGTTCGCTGGTAGCCGTACCGATACCACCCCCTCAGGGAGGTCGCGGTATGGCACCAGAGTGCGGCCCAAAACTGCCGTTTGATTATATGTACGTGACACGGCGGTTTTCGAGCTGAAGTTATTGTAAATTAACAGCTGTGACTGTGATTGGGTCTATATCACAGACTGTATCAATAATATGGGTTTATAGCAACTAGCTGAAAGGGGGCAGATCTCCAGCTGCTGTGGAGGAGTCGGACAGACTTCATCAATAAATGGATTCTCCCCCGCTGCTTATATACTGGGACAAGGACAGCAGTCCACTTACAAGGCCTGATTGAGCTCTAACTGTAGCTCCACTAAACTGTGCATGTAAACATACTGAGTGTCGGGGTGTTAACTCATCTTACAAGCTCATAACTTTTAATTTACTGGTTAATTCGGCCTCTCAGTCCTCTCCCAAAGCTTCGTCGGGATGTAAAAAATGCTAAAAAACAAAAGGAGTAGCTTCAGTGGTTATGGTTGGGACTCAGCTGCCACAGTCGGCTCCTCTGCCAACGGACTGAAGCATCGACAAGCCCACCAGCTGTTCCTCCAAGATGAGCCTGCTATTTAGGGCGCTCTAAGAACCACAGTCTGGCCTGTTCCCTTTGGTCTGAACCAGGGGATTTAATCCGTATTTACCTGCATTTACACATTCAATTTAAATATAGATCTCAACATGACATGCCAGCTTCTCCGCTCTGTTCTGGGCCGAGCGGTGCACACTCTTTTTGATATTAAAAATCAGAGCCATTAATGACAAAGTGGGGTTATGCAGGTGGCTCTGGGCTGCATATAAAAGGAGGGTCAGAACTGTTTTAGCAAGACAAACATGTGTTTGTGAGATAAAAACAAGATAGTGCAGGAAATATCATGGGCAAGGTTATAGGCAAAACTGAGAAATGTAGCATGGCCATAGTCATGACTTCTATTAATGTCTGTGTGCTCACTGCAGCCAAGGACTTTTCATTTTGCCTCCAATTAAAATGGATTAGATAATCCGGATCAGCTGTTGGTTTGTTTACTATCTGCCTGATCTTCTGACTGATTGTGTTAAATCTAATTTATTTTAGTATTTCAGCGATCTCAGCAATTACTGTGGTGAGATTATCATAAATAACAGAACTGATGGCCAAATCTGTGAAACTCTGGTGAGTCATTACGTTTACATGATGTCAGAAAAAGTTGAATTATTGTGTTTCTCCGACTAAAATTAAACTTTTAAATCACATGTAAATTTTAAATTTTAGTCTGACTGAAATTGTGCTTTGTTGCATTTCTCAAAGTCGGACTAATACACTTCGATAATGTGGTTTTAGGTCGAATTACTGTTTCATGTATACGCCTCAATCAGACCTGAACTGGGGGAGGCATTCTGCACATGCTCCATAGTCCCCATGACGGCCTTTGACCCGTATGTCCACCAACATAACTTTGTAGAAGAAAGAAGAAATTTTAATTCAATTCAAAGCTGGGAAAACCAAAAAATAAGGGAAGAAAACAAAACAAGACGAAGGTACCAAGTAAAACACAGAGTACATGCGATCAAGGTTGGACAATTTCAGATGCAAAGTTTCTAAAAAATTGTAGTTTTTCTATTTGTGCTTGCCATAGCCTTATTCACTGAAGCTTATTCACAGAGTTTACTGGATAAAAACGAGACTCGCTAAAATAAAACCCAACATAAACCCTCTCTGCGACAGATGCCCCAATGCCAGTTAAGCTCTCATTCATATGTTTTGGTCCTGTCCTTCTTTGAGACATCTTTGGCAATCTGTCTTCAGGACCTTTTCCTCTGTTGCAAATAAAAATATTGCACTTAGTAGTCCCTAGAAGCTCCTCAATACCCCAAAAACTAAGCAATGCTCTTGCCTTTTCTACAGTAAGGCGTGTAATTCTTTAGAATCTGAAATAACAGAATCGCCCTTTGTTTATTCAATGGATGAGAGACCTGATGAGCTTTTTGCACCTGAAGAAAATTAGATGCACAAGGAGGAATGACCGAGAAAAGTTTGTCAAAATTTGGGAACCTTTCTGGTCCCATTTGATTTCTTTGAGACCTAGTTAGATCTACTGTCTTACCTGGTACTGTTTTGTTTATGTGGTTTTAGCCTTGAGATTAATTGTTATTATTCCTTGTGTGTTTTTAATTTGTGTACCAGAGGTTGAGGGTGGGTGGGAAGCTGGGAGTAAATTATATTTGGTGTTCATAACATTCATTGTATTTTTCCCTTCTCACTGAAAATTCAATAAAAACATTGATTAAAAGAAAAAGGATGGAGTACGTACGAAATGTACAGCCGATAAGTTATCCATCTTTTGACATGCAACCCTTTTGCCGTTTGCTAATTGATTTGGTATGTGACGTCAAACGTCAACCACAAGGTCAATAGCAACTAGCTGAAAGGGGTCGGACATACTTCCGTCAATAAATGGATTCTCCCCTACTGCTTGGACACGAGGACAAGGACAGAAGTCCAGTTAAATGGCCTGATCAAGCTATGACCTTAACTATGCATATAAACGTAATGAGAGTCTGCCCCTCGACATGGACACATGGTGGACACCGCTATTCTCCAGTCCTGGAACGTGGAGAGTTGTCAAAGACAACGGGTGCTCTGGCGCCCACAACCACAGACTCTGCCATCCTCGACAGACTGAAGTCCACCGTGCTTGTACTGTGGTGTGGTTGTCTGTCCTCACCAATGCATGCCTCCCTTGTGTCAGGAGCCTGAAGTGTTGTAGGACCAAACAAACTGCTCACAGCTCCAGGAGATTAGTGTGTCAGACCGCCATCGGAGGCCACACACCACCTACAGGTCTCTTCAGGCAGGTCCCTCCCTTAGGGAGACGTCCATGAACACCGTTAGGCAGGAGGTCACGTCTCTCAGTGGTGTCCCCTGCAACAGTTATTGTGACAACCCCTAGTATCACGAGTCATCCTGTACTGAGAGGGAATCGGTAACTAAGCACCACTTATGCTTCTTGGCATCCAAGCAAAGGCTTGCAAACCACCTCTGCAGGTGCTGCATGTGCAGCCACAGCGGTGTTACTACTTTGGCAGCTGCAATGAACCCGAGCAGCTGCATGACACTCTGTCACCATCGCACTTCATCGCAGTTTGCAAACTGCCTGCTGCAAGTCGGATGGCCAAAGGTTGTTTGGTCTAAACCCAGAAACAAAGGGGAGGTAAACATACACTCTCAAACAAATGTTGGTGTAAAAACACCTCAACACCATCAGAAAGAGAGATCATTGCCATTTTGTAGCTTGAATAAGGCCGAGTTATCATTAATTCAATAAGTCCTCTGCTTTATGGGTCATGACGCAGAGAGCTAAAATAAAAAAAAACATGCAAGGTCACTGAGCAGCAACAAGTACACAATCCTGTTAAACAACTGCAGTGCAGAGGAACAAACCTACAGTTTACTTTGTGATCATTGAGACAGAGGATAGAACGGCTGCCGTTATCAAGGCAGCTTCTGGCCATTTCCACCATTTCACGTCCACCGTCTCCTTTCTATAGTGAAAATAAGGAGCCTAATTTATCTTTACACACACAAGATAAAGCTGCAATATTTCAGTGAGTGTCTGC
>NW_024616779.1:0-4585 GCF_008729295.1 Plectropomus leopardus
ATCTATATATATTTATATAAAAGTAGTGAAAATGCATTTCCAGCATTTATTTTATTTTATTTTAGTTTAGTTTAGTTTTTAATTGAGACATCACTGTGTTTCCAGCCAGGATAGTGGCACAAAAAATGATTTTATTTATTTATCCCTGCATTTCCAGCCAAATTGCTAAATTTCTAACCAGGATAGAGGCATGAAAAGTGTTTTGTTTTTGTTTTTTGTTACTGACTTATAGTGCCAAAGCAGCCTGTTGCTCACTGAGAAATCATTGCATTTTCAGTCTCCTCTTTTACCAAGAAAGCGCTGTGTTTCCAGAGAATGGTACAGGAAACGGTTGCATTTTACCAAGAAAATCGCTGTGTTTCCAGCTGCGGTAGTGACATGATAAATGTTAAAAAAAAAACACACACAAAAAACCCAACAGGAAATCCCTGCATTTCCAGGTGGGATAGTGCTTCAAAACTGAGACCACAACAGTTTCTCCAGCCGTGATTGTGGCACCAAAACTATTTTTTTTAAGCCCAAACATGATATTTTACTAACCATAACTGTGGGATTTTTATGCCTAAACATGTTGACCACAAAAAATGCAAAAATGTACATAGCCAGTGTCTTTTCTGCTGTTTGGGTTGCTACCAGCTGAAACATTAAAATGCTGCTTTGTAATATTACTCCAAAAATATGTTATATATGATAATGTAACTCTCTTCCCAACAAGTACTTTTACTTCAAGTACTCATTACTTGAAGTACATTTAGCTTCTTTGTACTTTTATTTACTTCAGATCTTGAATGCAGGACTTTTACTTGAGTATATTTTTATTTTTTTAAAGATGTGAGTCCTTCTTCCACCACTGTGTGTGCGTGTGTGTGTGTGTGTGTCCCACTCCTCTTTTGATCTGGGTCACCGCCTCCTCTGTAACCCACACCGGGCAGCACACCTCTCCAAAGCACCATCACACGTGTCATTTTGATGAATTCATTTGGATCGTTGTCGCAGCCAAACATATATAACAGAGAATTCGGGACTTTTAATACACCCGATCTCCCTGCATACCCGACGATTTTGTTTCCCTTTCCAGAGAACGTTCCCATCTATCACCACCCCCACGATGAAGGGTCAGATTTAAAGGAACAACCCGTAACTTAAATACAAACCGTACATCACATTAGCTATAACTGGATTTTTCATCAAACACCAGCGTGTGGTCAGTCTGTCTAGTCTGCTTGGGTTCAGATAGACAGATGGATGTCCAAAACACTCCAGGAGGACTTAGGTCACTCAGTCTAATCTTAGCTCCGCATCACTTTCAAAGCTACATCAGCACTTCATAAAATAAATTGACAAGTACATTTTTAATTTGGCTCCAGGTTGTGATGTGAGGAACCCGGAGCAGGTGCCCAGAGATGGTGTCGCAGTCGGAAAACGAGGTGTATCCATTAGAGGAGATCTGTTTGCCTCCTTCAGATCCAAATCAGGTGCCAGTCTGTGTTCCCGTGCTGCTCTGAAGCAACGGCACCAGCAGAAGTCCAAGCTCCTCTCAAGCCAACTGCTAAACAAGTAGTCAGTCGTCTCGGTAGTTATAGTGCTCTGAGTATCACAATGCTGGTTGATTTATCTGAAACTTGTGTTTTAGTTTGTGATCATGGACACACTTCTAACACAGCTTTGGACTGTCATGCAGTTATGGGCTGCATTTCTGTACTGTGTCCCTTTATGATTAATATGTCTTGAGAAATGTCTGTATGACTGAAATACTGATTCTTTTTATGTCAAACAACATTTTTATGGTGACTGAACACATTTCCAACCATATTTGGAGAGACAAAGAGACAAACCAGGCACTTTTTAACAACAGGGTACGACCTTTCCAGCTGGGTCTTTGGTAAATAAACGGGGTGTTTTTTAACAAGGGTTTGGGACATTTCCAGCTGTGTTTCTAGTGACAGAAACGGTTACTTTTAAACAATAGGTTGCGCCTTTTTTTGTGGTTACTAAACCTAGTATTTTGTACCATCAGGACAGGATGTTTAAATTTGAAGAAATACCCTTTTCTTAAAGCCAAGATGGGTTGGGAAATTTCCAGTCATGTTTGTGGGGACAAATCCAGAATTTGTTTAACAAATGTTTGGGACATTTCTAACTGTGTGTGAAGTAATGACAAAAACTGGGATTTTTAGTGATGGGTTGAGGCATTTCCAGCCATTTTTGTGGTGACTACACTTGGTCATTTGTAACATCAGGACAGGATATTTAAAGCCATGTTTGCAACAATTATGTGTATTTTTTAAGAATTAGTTGGGAGATTTCCAGCTATGTGTGTGGCACCTAAACCGGGTATTTTTTAACAATGGTTTGGGACATTACGAGTCATATTTGTTGCAACAGAACAGGATATATATAGTTTTTTAAACAACAGGTAGGAACATTTCAGGCCACAGAATCTTTTTTGGTCCTTCCTAGTTGTATCTTTTTTAGTGTTAACGTTTTTGTTTTTTTTGGGTATTTTTTTAAACGACAGCTACGTTTGTAGTGACAAAAGTAGTATTTTTTAACGTTGGGTTTCTGTATTTGCATCCGTGTTTGTGGCAACAAAATTTGGTATTTGTTAATGATAGGTCAAGACATATTTGGCCATGTTTTTAGGGCAAAAAACTACAACAAATCCAGCCTTGTTTGTGTCAACCAAACTAATTTAAGCCAAGACATTATCTTGTGCCATCCCTAACAAAGTACGTTTTGTGTCTAAACGTAACCACACATTAGCCACAGTGTTGTCCAAACATTAAATTGAAAATTAAAATTAGGTATTCAGTAACGTTCGGTATCAATATGTCTGCCACATACCAGCTTCTTCAATGTCTCCTTTCAGTTCACGTAGTCTTATGAAAATATACCCAGCAGAACGACCTGGAAGAAGGCGTTTATAATTCTAATTTATGAGTACAATAAAACCACGGTCTGCCACACTCATCCTCATGACAACAAACAAACACGGACTTACATAATACTTCGTTTCATAGTATATTTATAGTATGTTTTCATATTTCCAGTAGCACTTGAATGCAGCACAATAGTTAAAATAGCAGCTGCTTTGCAGGTATTTGACAACATTTAATTGGCAGAAACTCGCCAGTTCCACAAATGCCATATAACGTGGCATTTCATGATGTCTGCATTTATTTATTACCACGTTAAATTTTTTTTATTTACGTTCTGTGCCCTTGTCAGCTTCGAGCCCATCTTTTCTCACTTTCTCACTGACACTTTGGCAAGACAAACACACACACAGTCACACTCGCTGTTACACAACCCTGGCAAACTGAAGACACATAGCGTTAATGCAACATATCAGGTGAAATGTCAGGAGTGGAATAGTTCACAGGGCACCGGCCAGCGTGCACCCCTCTTTCTGCCCCTCGGACCTGCTCCTCGAGTGTTATATGATAATCAAACTGTCTCTCACTAACAAGCTTGCTAATTCATGAGTTTTGGCTCCGGACGGTTTGCGACATAACTTTGAGTTGTTCCTGCTTGCAGACGATTTCTTTATATCAACTCTGCTTTATTTAACATCAAGAATCTGCTGTCGGAGTGATTCAGGAGGGATTTCAAAGAGAGAGTTCAAAAGTCAAAGTCACTTGCTTTGAAGTTTGCGGAGAAACCTAAACCAACACTCAGACAGAATGATTTAGGTGGAGGTATGTGTGTGTGTGTGTGTGAGTGTGTGTGTGTGTGCAGCCTGGTATGCCCTCCCATGAGATCACATTGGTGTGTGTTCACGGGTCTACTGGGCAGTGGGTCAGTGTGAATACTTTAGTCTTCAGATCTTTTACTGAAGTGAAAGTAGCAGTACCACACTGTAAAAATATTGTTACAAGTTACAAGTCAGTGTTATTATATAATTTTCATTTGCTGTTTCTCTTTATTTTTTCTATCTTCTAGACCATCAAAAATTGAACAGGAAGAATTTTCATTCCCTAATTATCTATTTTAGACCCTTAAAAACATCCAATGTGATGTCCTGTCAGTTTGATTAAGACGATACCTTGCTATGAATGTCCTGTATTGTACCTTACTTGGTTACTGTTTTTGTATTTGTTGTACTACATGCAGTATAAAGAAATCTAATAAAAACACTGGTTTAAAAGAAGGAGCTTCACATTTAGAGAGTATTCACATTCGGATTCAGGTTGTCTGCACACTCATAACTTTAACTTTAAGCCTTAAAATGTCTTCCGACGAGTTATACAAAGATTTACCCCCATAAACTGTAGTAAGCCTCAAGTGGCCATTTGCAGCTTTTGGTGCTTCTTTATTGGCTTCATTTTTCAGCTTGCTGCTTGCAATTTATACTTAAATTACCAGAGCTAAAATACTCATTATGCTGATTTAGTTCAAAACTGGGACTCATTGGCAGAGAAAAAGCACCAAACCTTATGTAGGAGATCAGGGGTCATACAAGTGAAGGCAGTTAGCAAAGGGAGAAACCCAAAACAATTCAAGGAAATTACACAAGAAACAAAGTTCAGAGTCAAAAACCAGAAAATCAAACACAAGAAAAAGGCTGGAGAGCATCAACACACAA
>NW_024616780.1:0-2133 GCF_008729295.1 Plectropomus leopardus
CCCTACTTAATAAGCATTCACTTTCCCTTTGGGAGCAACTGATCTGCAGCTGGCAGTGAGAATAGCCGACTCTGTGCAGCCAAATGCTGAAGGGCTCTGACACAGGGAGAGCTTGGATAGAAAGAGAGGAGGATGGCACCCACAGCACCTTTGGCACTGTTGCCAACATTGTTGTTGTCAACATTAGTGCATAAAAGTCAAACTGTTGCTGTCACTGCAAAGGCAATATTTCATCAAACATTGCTTCAAAGTTGCAGGTATTACTAAGAAACAGTGTGAAGGATTAAAAAGTCAGATATTCTCAAACATCTGTCCCTTTTCTTGATGATAACTGATATTATTACTGACTGAACACCAATGATTGCCTCTGATCACTCTGTAAAGGTGGTCATACACTGAATGATTTCAAAAATGTTGTTTAATTTCAGCTCCTACTATACAAGTAAATTGTATGCTACATAAAGCCAAAGTTCACTATTGATGTTCTCACACTATATGTGTAAAACACAATAAGACGGCCTGGTGACCGTTCTGGTCTTTGACAGTTGTCACTTAAGATTTGTTCGAATGCTTTGAAAGGCAGACAGACATTTGTTTACTAGCAGAGGTCTTTTATGACACATTAGTACATTTCACAGTAATGCATTTTTGCCAATGTTACTCTTGGGCGTGTCGGTCTTGAGGAGGAAGAAGCTTCAAAGAAGTATATATGCTGTTACCACAAACAACCTGGCCTCTATATTTTCTGTCCATGTGACACGTCATGAGGCCATTGCACTTTCAGATGGTCTGTTTGCCACATCCCACAGTGAGCGAGAAAGTGTCACTAACATGGAAGAATCAACTCGTAACTTTGCTTCAACTGTGCAAGACCATGATGACTGCACACCAAAATTTTAGACATGTCAAGAATTCATCCAAACACCAGACAGCTGACAGATGAAATTTGGTCGTACGGCTCAAAAATCGGGTCAGAAATAGGCTAAAATAGCATTGTGTATGCCGAGCTTTGGAGTTAACAGTCACTCACACAGAGTTTGATCTAGTACGGGAAAACAGCAATCTCCATGTTAGACCTCCTCTTATCCACAGCTTGAGAAGATTTGTTTTGGAAGAAAGTGTGAAAAGGCAGTTTTTATAGATGTCATGAGACATAACTTCATTATTTTTCAGTCCTTTCCAATCAGTTTCAATTGTTGGTATACGACTTCAAACCCATCTGTGACCTGGCTTTGAAACTCTTGACTAACTTGTGACTAATTGTCCTTATCCACTGCTGCCCTACATTCACATACAAGACATGTAAGTGTGTGTGTATGTGTGTATGTCTGTGTTTTATGTGAGCGTCAGTGCATCCATGAGTGTGCTAACAACTGCTTGTGTGTCAGTCTGTTTGTGTTTCTGAATGTCTGGCTGTGTTTGTCAAGCTGTGGTATGAAGGTACAGACATTTCTATATTTATTTCATTCTACTGTTTTTTTTATTTATTTTTTTATTGGTAAGGCCAGACAACACATGTCAGGTGATTTAAGGATAGTGAACACAGCAGGACATAAAAACAATGAGACACAGATGTTTCTACAGTGTGTGTCTGTGTGTTTTATAAATGTCCGACAGGTGACATCCACTCCAAGCCACTACCACCCTGTCAGAGTGGATAGAAGGCAGGACATACACTTTGAGGTGTGTGTGTGTGTGTGTGTGTGTGTGTGTGTGTGTGTTTGTGTGTGTTTGTGTGTGTGTGTGTGTGTTTGTGTGTGTGTTGTCTCTGAATGTACTCTCTTGTTCCCACACAGCAGAAACCTGATGGGTAATCTCCAGCATCCTTCAACTCCTGTGTGTCCCCATATCCTTGTCTTCTTCTATCCATCACTGACTATCTCGCTCAAGTGAAGAGACACATTTTCCACTCTGACCTCCACCGACAATTGCCAGCACCAAGATGTGCCTTTTTTGGATCACAGAACAGTTACACCTTGCGACACCAGGCTTCTGCTCTCAAGTGATAGTCCTACCTGTGTATAAAGCAAGGCATATGCTGGATGGAGCTTCAGCTGCCAGACTGACAATGCTGAGTCTTTGGACATTATTTTGGAAAACATGCTTCATTTAGATTTATTTATATATTCTGGT
>NW_024616781.1:0-3558 GCF_008729295.1 Plectropomus leopardus
TTTTTTTTTTCTCATTTCCAATTTTTTCAAGACAATTTTTCTCAGGTTTTTAAAGAGGTAAAAGAAAAGGTCATGTCATACAGTATCAAACATGCTCCTGTTCCAATATGGTGTGGGCATTAGATTCAGAATGTTTGTGTACAAACTCACAAACTAAAGTTTGTGAGTTTGTACATTAAATATTGTGTCTTTGTGCTGTATCTAGTTGAAACTAAGTCAAAAAGGATTTGAAAATCATTGCATTCTGTTTTTATTTATATTTCATGCAACGTTCAAACTTTCTTATGGGATAAGGGTTGTATTAGAACTACACTATAGTGGCACAGTAAATAAAGGAGGGCGGATATTCCTTGTAATTTGTCAAATAAGTAACAGATTAATCAGAGGTTCACACAAACAGTTTAACCTGAGTCCGACCCGGGACTCACTGTGGTCAGTGGCTGCACTGTTCTGTGGCAGTAAACATGTCTGTCCTGGCTGAGGTGCAGGTTACACATGGACTCCCAGCAGTGGCAGATTTATGTGTGCTCTGACAGCAGGGGCTTCCACCTGCACAAACACTGTCCCTGACTGCTGCTCATTGTGCTAACAAGACCTGCAGCAGCTCCCTGGACACAGCCTCTCCACGACCTGCGAGACTCTAAAACCACACAACACAGGGAGCAGGTCACCCACCCACACACACACACACACACACACACACACACACACACACACTGCTGTTGCACGAGCACAGGTTGGAACAAAAAAGTCTTGAAACGTCTTTTTCTTTTACCTTGAAGACCATAGCATTTTTGAGGTTCATGCAGAAGCAGTTCAGTGGAAGGTGAAGCCATCTACACTCAGACCACAGTGCAAATGTTGCATGTTCATAGAAACCACAGAAACCAGTAAAACAGATGTCTTTTTTCTGTTGTAAACCATCAGAGTCAGAGAGTCTGCAGGTTTGCTCTCTAGCTGAAGGGAAATATAAAGGTGTTGCTGCTGGCTTTGGTTTCGACCGCTGTCTAAGAGCTACAAACCAGGTTACAAACTGTACCTGGGTAGTTCTTGTGCAGGTATTCTGCAGTCATTGTCTTCTTCCTCATGGTTAAGAATTTACCAAACAATTTTATGTTGTCAGTCGATGACTCTGTGAGTCCTTGCTGAATTATGACTTCAGATGATAGTGGTTTTAGTTGCATCATAATTCTAGCTTCATAAAAAATCTACGCAAGGTAACTCTGGTATGGTTACAGTCACAGAAAGTTAGGTCAACCAACGTTATAGTTTGGTTCGGGTTAGGTAACTAAAACATTTGCTTGTGTTTCATAGGGTGTAGGAGGTGAACTCAAGTGCAGGCTCAGATTAAGGACTGGAGTAGGGTCAATAAGATTTTTATTGAAAGGCATGTGGAAGAACTAGATATACCACCATGTGGTTGTATGCCTCTGTGCACCAATCAAGCTGCTCTTACAGTTTACATCCATGTCTGTGAAAACATGAATGCTTCACACACATATTTTTCCCGGCAGCACAGAAGATCTGTTCAATGACAATGTCAAGTTGGGCACCCAAGGTTCTTGAGTTATGGCCCAAAATGGGCTTTATGAGGTCAGCCTGACCTTGACCTTTGACCTTCAACCATCAGATTCTAATAACTCATTCTTGAGTCCAAGTGAATGTTTGTGTCAAATTCTTGTGTTACTGAGATATTGTTTTCACAAGAATGAGACGAATGCAAGATCAGCGTGACCCTGACCTTTGATCACCAAAATGTAATCAGTTCATCCTTGAGTGAAAGTGAATATTTGTGTCAAATTTGAAGAAATTCCCTCGCTGCATTCTTGAGATATCATGTTCACAAGAATGTGCCAGATGGACAACTCAGAAAACATGATGCCTCCTGCCTCGGCTGTTACCAGCATGGAGACATAAAAAGTGCTACCCAGCAACGTACCCTCTTACAATGGTCTGTATGATATCTTTCAAATTAGAACCCCTACAGTTAGGTTATGTTAGGTTTGGAAAGGAATCGTGGTTGGGCTTTGTCATGTCACATACTTATTGTAAAGTTATGTACTTAATGTAAAATTATGTAGGTTAGGTTAAGGAAAAGAAACATAGTTGGGCGCCGTCTTGTTATGTACATTCTTAACGTAACATGATGGTTTGACAATGAGCCTTAAAACAAGTCAAAGTTTATTTTGTTTCATGCGAGACACAAACACTGGCTTCCTGAGGGAAAGTCCTGTGTTTGTTTGATCAAGCCAACACCCCTAACCTTACTTTCACTGACTTTCACTCTTTATACTACTTCCTTGATTGTGAGGCATTACTTTTTTTAGTTATACATATGAGCAGTGCATAAGAAAAGCCAGGCAGGGTAGGCAGGTCCAGAGTGGGAACTGAGGTAGCTGAGCAAAGCAGGGGTCCAGGTCAGGAATGCAGGACTGACATGACAAGGGACAGGAGACAGGGACAGAGTCAGAGCAGGTGGAACTGCATGGGTGAGGGGAAAAGTGTTTGACTAAAGAAAACAGACAACTACAGGAAAATTAGATACATGGTGGAAAAAAGGCTGGAAGCATTAACTAACTGTGTGTGTGGAAGTGAAAGCAGCAGGTGCTGAGTATTTGAAGTCATGATTATGGAACTGCTTGCAGCTGCTCTAACAATTATCAATAAACTAAATATTAACAAATCAAAGACATCTGTAAACGATAAATAATAATGGATATGTCATTAATCTTTTGTCATTTATTTTTCAGTTTTTCAAAAAGTCACTGTCTTAGTGTCTGCTGTACTCATTCCCTTTCTCCCTTTTTCCCTTTATTTTAATTGGCTCGTATTTTTACAAGTTAAAGTGAGTTGAGCTCTTTTGACAACTATATCTTTAAATGGAAATCTAACTACATAGATGGCATAGAGTGCTTGGGACACATACCATATGGCTGCAATGTTCTGGGTCCAGTTCAGGTTGGGTGCTAAAGAATTATGATGAAATAATAGTAAATATGATTTGGAAATACTATATAAAATGCAGATTTAACTTAATTTGTAATGGTAAGTGTAAACTGTTTCTTGTATCCATCATTAACAATTTTATTAGGACTCAACAATTTATTAGTTTATGATTACAGATATATTTGCTATGTAAAAGGCCTACTGGAGTTCCTTCCCTCTTTTTTCACCTAAACAAGATGTCAACTGTCAACACAGACTTATCCCAACTCATAAAATACTGCCATTTTTTTCAGTAAACCTGCGTGTCTAAATATGATGTAACTTGCAGACGTTCAGGGATGGCATTTTAGTTTATGCCTGTTATATGCACTGTGTCTTTTAAACTAATAAACTTACAAAAAAGGTAAAACAATTCATATTCAAGGTCATAAATCAGACACACAGAATACTGCAGATTTTTTTAAAAAGAGACAAAGAAATCGATTGGCATTGGACATGCTGCAGACTAGATATCTCGTTAAAACAAGCACTGCTAGGGCTCAGTTATCTTTTTTTTCTATTTCCCTGTGTGTGTGTGTGTGTGTGTGTGTGTGTGTGTGTGTGTGTGTGTGT
>NW_024616782.1:0-2456 GCF_008729295.1 Plectropomus leopardus
ACATTTTAATCCTGGTCCTGGTGGCTTGTTGTGGCTCAGCTGTGTCTGTGCTTTGACTGGCTGATGATCCAGCATCTCCTTTGACAAACCTGAACATGGCACCAGTATAGATGCAATACTTTTATTATTTTATCAGCTGCATCAGGTCCATTAAAATGGTCTCAATAAGACTCCCAGTAATATATTTAAACATAAAATACTTTATATTCTAGGCATGACTGAATACTTTATGGTTACTGCAGTGCTCCAGCATTGTAGCCAATAATGGAATAAAACTACCCCCCCCCCCATTATTTCTATGATATTAGCATGTTTCTAGGATTAGGATGTTTCTAGTGTTTCATGATATTTCTAGGACTTTAGGACTTTTCTATGTTTTTAGGACAATTCTAATATTTAAGGATAACTGTAGGATTTTAAGATAGAAGTTTTTTTGTCATGTGCACAATAAAAACACAGTAGACCATACAATAAAATGTTTACTTTGCTTGTCCTCTTTACACTCACACACACTCACACTGACACACACACACACACACACACACACACACACACAAAACTTATTATAGCTAAAAAATTCAGGGGAACAAAAGTAAAAGTTTGAAAAGTGCTCTGTGCATCGGTGGGAGGGGTGAAGTGTGTGTGTGTGTGTGTGTGTGTGTGTGTGTAGCAGTGTTGATAGGATTGTTCAGGCGTCTGATGGCCTGATGGTAGAGGCTGTGAGTCTTTATGTCTTTGATTTCACATATTTAAAGATGTTTATAGGATTTTAGGATGGTTACAGGATTTTAAGAAATTACTTGGATATTAGGACATCTCTAGGATTTTAGGAAATTAGCTTAGCTTGGTGTTAGGCATCCTAAACTGGCCCTTTTTTGATAAACAAGCTCTATTTTTATGCTGTTTTATGCACTCTGGCACCTTATGGATACTTTAAGTACAAAAGTAATTCCCAGTATGAATCCCTTTATTTTTCATTGGATTTTAGGAAATGGCTGGGGGCACGCTTGGCACTCTATCAGGGGCTTGATTTGGCACTAAGGCTGTAAGCTATGTGCATTAAAAAAGCACAAAATTGAGCTTGTTTATAGAAAAGTTTTCCTGGGTGAAGATCCGCTCAGGTTTGGTCAGTTTTTGGCCTCCAAATGTCTGCAAACCCTAAAAAAGATCCTCATATAGCTTTGAATAAATCCATGAGACGTGCAGCCCGAAACAAAAACCCGACCAACCAGCGTCTCTTCCTGCGCCTGTATGTAATTGCTCTAATTCATTAAGTAAAATTATATTATAAGATACCAGTGGTGGAGGAAGTATTCATATCTTTTACTTAGGTAACATTACCACATTGTAAAAATACTACATTACTCTAAACTCTTACACAAAGTACAAAAGTATTAGCATCAAAATGTACTTAAAGTACAAATAGTTATAGTAGATGATGCAGAACTACCAATTTCAATTTTTCCTTCACATAAATATTACTGTATTATATAATCATTGATGCATCAATATCAATAACACCAACTACAATCTGTTTTTTCTATGGCCTGATAAAATTCATTAACATCTGTTAACATAAGCTACTCTCTCATGTGACGTTGAAAGATTAGAGAATCTGAGTCGGGAAGTCGTTCCCCTGATTACACTTATAAATCAGTGAAGCTACACTGATGAAAGATACGTAGGTAAATGTGTCTGTGTATCTCCGGTCACATGAGCAGCAGCGAACATTAAAGGCAGTTCAGGACCTGACGGCAGCATACAGCAGAGACAGGGACGGAGACCGTTCATAGCTTGCATACCTTTGGTGGGCATTGTGCAGCGTAGTGCCCTCCCCCTCTTTCAAACAGGAACTACTTGGAAAATGTTTCAGCAGCGTTATGCAGTCAGCTCCGGGGGAAGCCCTTTGGTCTCTGCACACACAGATGTCCTCTTGGCACCAGCACAGCAGATGACAGAAACACCGTGCGGTTAGCGCAGATGTGTGGGTGTGCAGTGAAGCCAAGTCAGCCACTGTTCGGGCTGCAGCAGGTCATGTGCTTTCAGATGGGGGGATTTTGGGAATAAACTAGGACATGGGAATATTTACAGGAACGACCTTGCAGTTAGGGATGGGTACTGAGGCCTGGTGTTAATTGGGCCCCGGGGCTGAATTGCTAAAAACTGGTGTATTGATAAGCTCTGAAATTCTGTTTTCAGTATTGGACATTTAAAGAAAACATCAACTATTTGTTTATTTGGGTTACAAATAAATGATCTTTCACAGTCTTTCTCTCATCAACTCTGTCATTTGCAACAACATTAAATCATTCGTCTGTGAGCTATTTTCGCTCTTCGGTCCAGACGAGAGCTCTGTGTGTTCGAGTCTGCAGCCTGCTGCATGTGTGCGGGGCAAGATCAACTCTGAGTCACACACACACACACACACACACACACACACACACACACACACACAC
>NW_024616783.1:0-4758 GCF_008729295.1 Plectropomus leopardus
GACATCATCCTCAGCACCCTGCAGAACATCACAGAGGGTCTGGTCGTCTACCCCAAAGTCATCGAGAGACACATCCGCCATGAGCTGCCCTTCATGGCCACAGAGAACATCATCATGGCCATGGTGAAGGCTGGCGGGAACAGACAGGTGTGGTGGTGATTTTCGATTTGGGTGTAGACTGAGCTGAATTGATTTTCGACGTTTAAGGACAGCTCACTGCGTCCTGATGCTGATACTTCAATAAAATCTTTTGCTCCATCAGGACTGCCACGAGAAGATCCGTGTTCTGTCGCAGGAGGCAGCGGCCGTGGTCAAACAGGAGGGCGGGGATAACGACCTGCTGACCAGAGTCCAGAGAGACCCGTACTTCGCCCCCATTCTGGGGCAGCTGGACGCCATACTGGACCCCAAGACCTTTATCGGCCGCGCTCCCCAGCAGGTACAACAAAGCAGCCTGCTGTCTTTATTCCTGACTGCTCTAAGCTTTACCCCACAGGGCTCCACCATGTAAAGGACTGAATTTAATTTGAGTAATTTCAGGGTCTGGAAAAGCATGGAAAAAAGAAGAGTGTGTAAAAATATCCGTGTGTCCAGACTTTTGCTGCTCTTTTTCTAAATTACAGAGTTCAGATTTTCTAAAAATATATTGTTCATAAAAGCAGAGTATTTTTTTTGGCGTTTGGAGCAGGCAGCCAGCGCAGCCAAAATGTTCACCACTGTGTGAGCGAAGTTTGGCCAGAGCGAGCTTCATGGTGTCGAAAGCATGGCATGTGACTGAATACACACTCACGCGCAGAGCTGCATTTACGCTCGTACGTCACAGCCTGCAACAGCTCCGCCCCAAGTGCCTGATAACTTTCAGATCTGGACATTTGTGATCGAAACAGTTGGAAAAAAAATCACAAATAGCTAAAATTCTGCAAACATTTCTGAGTTATGCAGTGATAGGTGACAGAGGTCAGTTTTTTTCTCTTTGGAGAGATGAATTTGTCTGGTTTTGGTGTTAATTGATTTGCCTTTAGGCAGCATATAAACATACATGAACCCAACATCCATGTTAACAGTTTGAACTCAAAATTTATTTACAAAATAAACAGCTTGCTGTTTGTACTTGAATGTCAAATATGATTCAAATTTAAATTCTGAAAAGTATGGAGCTGATGGAAAATGTTTGGGAAACCTGATACTAATAGTGAGGAATATGTCCTGTCGTCCAGGTGACCAGGTTCCTGTCTGAGGAAGTTCGCCCCCTGCTGGAGCCGTACAAGGCTAAGATGGATGTCAAGATTGAGCTTGAGCTCTAACGCATGCACACACACACACACACACACACACACACACACACACACACAGATACAAAGACATGCACATGAGCCAACAGCGCGAGACTTGATCGTGGCGTGTTGCTGTGCTGAGCACCGCGCCTCAATAAATAACAATCAGTGAATTATTTCGTCTCTATCACAGTGTTTTCATTTCTGCCAGCTGCATTTGAATAAGAAAAGAGCTCAAAATGGTACTATTATTTGAAATGAGGTACACCTCAAACTAAAAAGCGTGTATTTTCAGGAGTCACCGTGCAGCACGAAGAAGTGTCCCAGAAATAAAGCCTTGTGTATCTTGACAAAGCCACAGCGTGTTGCACCGACCAAATAACCAAATGACCGAAATCTGCGAAAATCGGGAAGTCAAACCTCTCAGCTTCTGACTGAACACAGATAACAGTGTGTGATATAAATATGGTAATAATTTTTGTTGAGTGTTTCTATCACATTTACTGACAGGAACCAATGGTCATATATGCTTCAAGAGCCTTTACAACCTGCTAATCATTTTAAAAATGCTAATTTAATACTTACACAACAAAGTGGCCGATTAATAATTCACCTAACATTTATGATAAATCCTGAAAACATCCTATACGCTAAGGCCTGAATACGTTTGCTGAGTTTCACTCAATAAACGGTTATTAAATTCACAATCCTTGTTCCGAGTGTTTAGACTTTGTGGTTTACTTTCAGTTAACGGGAAGGAAAAGGTAAAATGAAGAGAGGAAACACACTCTTCAAGAGGTTGTAAATCTAAAAAAAAAAAAACCCTGGCTCAAAGTCCAGCCCAGCCCTCGAACAGACAGTTACTGTACCTGACAGTGTAGCACAACGCTTCATCACTCCCAGCGCAGAGAATAAAGTGAGCTTGTTTTGGTTTGTTGTCTCGACTTTTTCAAATGTTGTAGTGATATAGTTCCTTTCTTAACGCGCTTAATCTGCATCCTTCCTCCCGCAGTTACCACACACATCACTGCTGTGATCATTTGTTTGTATTCTGCTGAGACAAAGTGGACTTATCGCTCCCTGTGTGAAACCTCAGGACAAAGTGCAGTAAGCTCACATTGTGTTTTAGTGTCATTATGGTGAAGATTGAATGAACCACTTTGACAGAACAGAAAGCTGCATCTCAACCTGCAACCGGTGAGTACACACCTTCTCTCACGCACTTCTGTTAATATTTTATTTTTACACTGCAGCCCGCTGTTAGAGGTATGTTTCTTTTTCACTTTATCTGTGTTGTCTTTGTTTTGGGGAGGGAGAGGTGGTGTATGTTTCCCTCTATATGAACTGAACAGCGGCTGCACTGCAACATGTGGCTGTGGGCTTTGCTTCCTGTCTGCCTGGCTGTTTTTGGCACTGTGGGCATCTGGACTGTGTGAGTATTTGGCTTACTCTGTCATCATTGTTTTCTCGCTGTTTTCATAGTTTTAAAAGTTTTCTCTATTGAGAACTCTTCAGTTCAGGGTGTCATATATTGGGGATGACAAACAAACACGCCAGTACGCTTAGTTAGTAGCAGAGTGGATAAAGTACACACTCAACAAACAGAGCGACATTTGATTTTTTATCATGTAATTATGGGTCAGTGCCAATAAGGCTTTTAACTAAAAAAAAACAAAAAAAAAAACGCTACACCTGTTACCAGGAAGCACCATTTAAGAGCACTAGGAAAAAGCAGGGAGCAAAAACTGCAAAAAAATCAGTTTTATATTATTTATTTATATGGTAGTGCTTCGGATGACAGCATGCATATTGCAGTGTAAATATATTGTACATACTAGTTATCAATAAGGTACTGAAGCACTAGAGGGAAGAGGTACAGGGAATACGGAAGTAACAAATTGCCATTAAAGGTCCACTGTGTATGATTTACTGACATCTAGTGGTGAGGTGTCAGACTGCAACCAACTGTAACTACGTAGGGCAGCGTTTCCCCAAGGAGCACCAACTTTCCTTGATCCAAGAAAAAAGATTTAAAAATCTGTGATGCCAATATGAAGTCTATGAGCTGAGCGGGAACTCGTGGGAGAGACATTAATGCACATATTAAGCTGCATAACCCGCAAGTAAACACGGAGGCGTAGATTTAAAGGGCTCATTCTGAGGTAACGAAATCATGACAACTTTTATTTTCATACGTTTGTGAATGCAGTTTTAAATATTACATTCAATTTCTGCCCATAGATGCCACTAAATCCTACACACTGAACCTTTAATAATAAACAATAAATAAATAAGCGAGTGCTTGTTTTCGTCCCGTCAGGTTTGCTGTATCTGTGACGAACGGATCAGTCAACCTCACAGAAGGATTCCCTTACATCAGGTTAGGTTGATTCCTCTCCGTCCTCGGACATGATGACGTATAAATGCAGTAGTTTAAATCATTATTTGAATAAGTTAATGTTGAGTGATAATGTTGATGTTTTTGTCATCCTCACATTAGCTACTGTGGTACTTTTCACCCTCAGAGCTGCCTCTTCTCCCAGATCTGCAACATCTGCTCTGTTTTAGGTAAAGACGGATCTATTTATGTAATTCTTGATAACAGGAGTCCCTGTTCACGCAAGTTCTCTCCATCGTGTACTTTAGTTTTGGTGAACGTGTTTAAATATGAATTTAAAGTGGATATTAATCAGGCCTATGTCTCCTTTTGAAGTCTGGGATTGTTTTATTTCTGTGTTGATACAATTTGAAGATCACACTGTCTTCTTGTAAATTGTACTCAAATTATGATCAATTATTATTAATTATCTTAAGTAACTTCTCCACCATCTCCTGCCCCCCCCGTCTCTTTCTGTCTCTGTGTCTCAGCTCTGTGGGTTGTGGTGATCCGTTTCCAGCAGGTTATAGACTATGGTCATCATGGAAAGGCCAACATAGTCAGCATCGTTTTGGGGTTCATCTCTGCCATAGGTATCTCCCTCCTTGGTAACTTCCAGGTAATAGCTCACAAAAAATACATTTAAAGAATAATAGAATTTCTCTTCTCTTTTTAGCCCATAATAATCTCTAAAAATCTCTTCTCCCTCCGCCCTCGCCACTTAGCAATCGGTTGTAAGGATTGTTCACCTGTTAGGAGCGTTCGTGGCGTTCTTCGTTGGCCTGGCCTACTTCTGGGTGCAGCTGTTTCTGACCTACAGAGCTCCGCCGTCTCAGGACCGATGTTGGGTCGTGCCTGCCAGGGCGACCTGCTGCATCCTTTGCACCGCTCTGGTCGTCGCTAGTATCCTTCCTGTCTGTGTGCATCAAAAACATGCAGTAAATATAAAATCCCAGCTAAGATGATACTTGTATGGAGCCTGGGAGGTGTCGTGGAGAGAGAAAAAGTAAATCGAGATTCGAGGCCACGTTTTACTAAGTCAGGTGCACGAGATGCCACAGAGGCCACAGAACAGCATCTTGTATGCTTGATTTTGTAATATGAGAC
>NW_024616784.1:0-3113 GCF_008729295.1 Plectropomus leopardus
AGCAGCAAATCATAGAGATGCTGATTTGCACAGGAATAATAATATCCCATGACCTCTGTGTCCAATATGCATTGGAAATTTTAATATATAAATTACAGACAAAGCTGATTTAGACAGAATTAAAATCACAGACATCCTCAGCAATTATTACAAATTACCCTCGTAATACTAGTCCCGTGCAAGGTGGCCTTAGGAGTTGTTCCTGAGATATTGTGTTCACCAAATGGGACAGACTCAAAAACATAATGCCTCTGTCCACAGTTGCTGCCAGTGTGGAGACACAATAAAATCGTTCAAAAACAACTAAGAACACTGTTGCTCTCCAGAGGATGAACCCATTCCATTCTGGATGCTCCATGACCTTTCATCCTTTCATCAAGACCTAACCTTGTTAGCCTACTACAGGTGAGACTCTGAGACAAGTTTTACTGATCATGGACAAGTTTAGCAGTGGTCTAGACTAGTTATCTTGTCAAATTAATTTCAGCACTGAAATGTGGAGGAGCTGCTTTGTTTCTCAGTCAAGCATAAGCAGTAACACAGCAGGACAGTGGCATACTAACTTTACAATTTGCCAAGGCGATGTTGGCTGTAGGGTTACAGCGATACACAGATTTTAAGGTATACTATGATATGAAAGTTGCGGATTATCGTACCGTGTGCATTTGCTTATCTACGATATTGAAAAAAATGCAACTGGACAGATAATCTCCCCTTTGTTTTAGTTATTTTTAATCTCCATTAAAAAATGGCTTCAAAAGGGAAAATTTGTTCAACCAAAACTAACCCTTCAGTTTTCATTCACTTAAGGATCATTCTGACTGATAATAATAATAATCCTGTAATACCGTGATACCGTTAAACCACAAAATTTTCTCAGTACATTATCATACCGTGAAAATCTCATATCTTTGCTGACAGGTTGGTATTTGCCGGAAAAGACTTTCTACATACACATACGTACATTTTCCACTTATTTGGGGGCCGGTAAAACTGTAGATACTGTAACTGGCTGCAACCCAAACAATAGAAACTTTTCAAAAACACAACCCTCAGCTGAAAGCCTTTGTTCAGCAAACTGTCAGTCAGAGAGTGTATCTTGACATGAGGAAGAAAAAGTCTCCCAAAGCTTCAAAGAGAACAATACCAAGGTAGGAGTGCAAAGCTGAAGAGAAGAAAGCATCTCTAAACAGCCCCCTGGAGCACAGCCACTGTTTGGTAAAGTGTGCAAAGTGCTGCTGAGCTGTGTGGTGCTGACAGGTATATGAGCACAAATGATGGCCAGATGAACAGCAGTGTGGTGCTGCAGGAAACGAGAGCTTTAGAGCTCCACTTTTTTATTCCTTCATCAGTCATAATAATACTTCCATCAAACACTAGTGTCTGTGAGCCCACTGCTGCTGCCCACTCTCTTAGCCCTGCTGTCACTGTGTGTGTGTGTGTGTGTGTGTGTGTGTGTGTGTGTGTGTGTGTGTGTGTGTGTGTAGTATAGGATGTATTTTGGCCTGGCATTTTACCAAAAGGGGACAGCTGGCCCTGCAGATTTCTGCAGTGAGTGTGTGTGTGCTTAAATAAATAATAAAAACAGAGTGTGGAGAGATTACTTTCCTCTGTGTGTGTGTGTGTGTGTGTGTGTGTGTGTGTGTCCTTTGTCCTCAGTGCCCTGATACTAGTCCCCTTTTGTCTCAGCATGATGTCTAACAGATGGTTATTACAGCAGCCTCACAGAAAAAATGTCCATTATCTAAAGATGGTTTCCACAGTTTCACCTTCTCTGCCACGGAGGCAGAGAGGAGGCAAAGGTGACACTCAAACACTTTGTACGCATGTATCAAACATCACAGCCCAGCTAATAATATGCTGTGTATGGTATATACTGTACGTCATCAACATAATATATCAGAATGTAAAAGATCTAAAAAAAACAGCAATAAAACACTGAAAACTGGAAAATGTACACTGGTGCTATTAAAACATGCACAACACAACAGATGTCCCCCCTTCTGTTCCTGAGATACGGTGTTGAATAATGGCTGGAAAAGTATTTTTTGTGCAACATTATGATGTCATAGTGTAGAGCCCTGCATTGGGATTAGGATCCTGCAGGTCCTGCAGGCAGTCGAAAAAATAAACAGCGGACTCCGGGATTGCATGCAGGAGAGAGATATCGAGTGAAGTTGAGAAGGAAAAAGCAAAGCTGGAGTTTTCAAAACAATAGGAAAATCTGACATCTGGAGTAAATTCAAAATTGTTGTTAACAAAGAGGAGAAGGAGCTTGTGAGAAATGTGGCAAACTGCTCACGTACAACGGGCATCTGGCACCTTGAGGCGACACACCCACTCCATGCTCCCTGGTCAGAGATAACTGTCAGACTGTCTATCAGAGACAAAGCCATATCTCTAAATGCAGCTCCGTCCGACTGGCACCAAGTTGAGAATATTTTTGAATTGTATACCAGACCAAAAACAGCCAGAAAAATGTCATGTGCAGAGTCTCATATTCACATGTACATTTTCCATGCAGAAATCGTGTACTGTGTACTGAGGACTGCTGGGATGAAGGGTTTGAGCCATGAGAGAAAAAATGATGCTGCACATGATTAAACACTTTCCATGTCTAAACAGCAGAGACAAAAAAAACATTTTTGCATAAAACAAGTTTTTTTAAGACAGGACAGTATTAAGGCTGCCTTGGCCAAATATCTTCTAAGGTGCTGATAGAGCAGAGAGAAAAAAAAGAGAGTCCAGATGCTGCATACTGAGGCACTGACAGGTGTGTGCGCAATGATGACACTAAAACTGGAGAGAGACGGGGAGGGGGGGTGTGAGCAGATTCAAGTAGTATGTGAGCAAAAACTAAAGAAAGGTGGATAATACTTAATAATTAAATCTTTTTGATCTAGAGCTAGACCAATAAATCCACCAGGCCAATACTTTGGCAGACAGAACCTGATACTAGCCAACATTTTTGCTGAAAAGTTGGAAGAGGTCAACCTCCAACAGAATGGTTAACAATAGCTGCCTTTAGCTATTAGTCGGAGATGGAACTGACTCGTGATTTTGTGTGAATTTCATAGGACTTTTTTTGTTGTTGCTTTTGCTGCTATTCTGTT
>NW_024616785.1:0-3065 GCF_008729295.1 Plectropomus leopardus
AGTTCATGAAACAAAGGGAAAATGTGTCTCAAGTGAAACAATGTTTGAGGTATTAAATGATTGAAACTTTCCTGGACTCAGCGTGCTTATGAACCAGCAGCAGCGCGTCACACAAACATACACCACCTCATCCTCTCAAACGACTTTAATGACAGGCAAGTCGTTACACTCAGTTTTAATGAAGACCCTAGAGAAACTGGTCAGGTTTGAGATCCTGGGGACACAAGAAGGTGCCCTGGATCCAGTGCAACTTGCTTACAGGCCTAATAGAGGAGTGGAAGATGCTATGGTAACGCTGCTAAACTTGCTTTTAAAACACTTGGATAATAATGGGACTCATCTGCTTTTAACACCATCCAGCCCCACATCTTGACTAAAAGGCTGTTGGAGCAATTTAATTTAAGTAACTGGATCCTTGATTTTTTAACTGACAGAACATAAAGGGTCAGGGTGAACAATATTTTGTTGGACCAAAAATAAACATCCACAGCATCTCCACAAGGGTGTGTGCTGTCACCCTTGCTGTTCATCCTGTACACAAATGCATGTCGGAGCAAACATGACAACATTATTGTATGTTTACTTAATGAGAAAGAGTCCAGCCACAGCCCAATTGTTGACGATTTTGTTTCTTGGTGTGAGGAGTCGTACCTTCAGCTGAATACATCAAAAACAAAAGATATTCTGATGGATTTTAGGAAGAGACCTCAACAAACCTTCAATCAAAGGTCAGACCATTGAGTGTGTGCAGTCATACAAAAATCTTGGTTCGATCTTTGACTCAAAATTGAACTTTGAGGCTAACTGTGAAGCGGTGTGTAAAAAGGCTCATCAGCATTTGTATTGTCTGAGGAAAATGTTACACTTTCACATTGACCGAACGCTAATGACTATGTTCTACAGGGCTTTTATTGAATCAATTTTGTCTTGCTTTGGTCACATGTCTTTGAAAGATAAAAATTCCTTTAGTCAAGTAGTGAAATGGTCAAGTCAACTAATTGGTGAGCCCCAGCTTAATCATCTCTGTATGCTAAGCAGTTGCAGAGGATAGCTAAATGATGATTCCCACCCTTTGCACTGTGAATTTCAGGCTCTCCCGTCTGGACGGAGGTTTTTAGTCCCAAGGTGCAGAACAAAGCGGTATAAAAACAGCTTTGTCCCTGCTGCTATCGCAGAGCTGAACAAGTTGTAGCCTTATCTAGAATACATGTATTTATCTATTTTTTAAATTTCTTCTTACATGTGAACCTTGAACCTTTTTTTTAATGTAATTTTAATGGATGGTATTTCACACTCTTTGATGCCTGTTTCTGTTTTATTGATGGAACCTTGAGCACTTTAATGTTTTAATGTTTTACCTTCATTTATGGCAGGTTTGCTTTATTTTTCACAGGATGAGTTGGAGGGTGGGGATGGGCTCTTATGTCCAGGGAGGTTTTAAATAACCTCTCGTTTTTCTGTTTGTTTCCTGTTTGTTCTGTTCAGTGGCCTGCATTTTGAAATGGACGCTGTAACCTCACTTGACTGCAAAACAAATCTACCTACGGGTACAAATAAAGTAACCTGCACCTGAACCTGAACCTGATTCTGTTTCATTTTCAAACATCTAGTCTTCAGCTCAAACCAAGACTGAATCAAGTGACATCAGTTGAGGACATTTGTCAGATGTCACACAGCTCACTCCACAGACACTAAAGGCTTTCTACTACTTTTTTCAAAGAACACTGTATGGAGTTTTGCTCCTATTCAGCCCACTCTAGTGATTTACCAGTGGGCGCTGAAAATAATGTACATCGCGCGTCAGTTGCTGGCCATGGTTCATGGATAATCCTTGTCCTGTACACACAAAATGACTACAAGTCAATGCCAGACTGAAAAATGGAGGAGAAAGGAAAACGGCCATTCAGTGTGAATAATGATTAAAGTTGTCAAAGAAAAAGACTGCTGAAAAGGAGTGTCATGGTGGCATGTGTGCCATGTGTGCCATGTAACTATCAATTCATCCACTTCTTTAAAACTGTTTAGTGTGAGCCACCGTCCCCCTCTGCTCACCCATTCTTCTTCCCTCCTCCAGCACTCCTTCCACACACTCTGCTGATAGTAAGTAGTCCCTTCGTCCTGGCAGTCCGCCTGATGCTACAAGACTTAGATCTACTAAACAAATTCTCCATTTCCTGCTGGAGCTGAAGGGATCGGATGAGTCTGGGGAGGAGAGACGCCCACAGAGGAGAGACAGAGAGGAGGCGAGACAAATAGGCACCGAAGGAAAGATTGAAGGGGGGGGGGGGGACCCCCCCCCCCACAATCTCTTCTTCAACCACCTCCCCTTCCTCTCCCCCCTCAGTTTCTCAGGGAGCATCAAGCCAACAGTGTGGCAACATTTTAGGGTTGGCTGCTTATTGGAAAGCTGTCTGCCCACGTTGATACAGCACTTCCTTAACTTCTACCACACACTGGATGAGAAAGTAGCTGACTGCAGCCTCCCCCATACGTTAACAATCTTAGGCCTGAACAACAAGTTTGTCCTGGCAACAAACAGAGAGTCCATTACTCACAAAGTAATGACATATGTGGGTGTTGGAAACGCACTGGTGGAGGTGCTGGTACACTGATTAATAACTGACATGAACACACACAACAGAAAGAACAACCTAAACCTCCCACCTTTAAGAATGTAGGCAAAGACGAGGGTTCAGTTTTTATTTTTAGCATGTTATAGGGACACTCCAGGCAGACGGATCTATTGGATTTTTTATTCAACTTCCCATTATTTGATATTACTCATACCGCCTGTAGTTTTGAAGATCATTTCAGGTCAGAAAAGAAGCTTAGTAACGTGTGACGGCATCACAGTCCTCATTTATCTGTTCTCTTAAAAACAATTCAGGGCACGGAATAAAAACTTGTTTCAACACTGACATTACTGACCTTTAAAAACTGATGCCCACGGACAAATGCAAGAGATCATTTGTGTAAGGCTGCCGCCATCCAGCCTTAAGTTGCATTACTTAACCCTCTGAAAACTGATCAAATGAGCTTGATTTCTTTTTTAGCTTCACAAAAAA
>NW_024616786.1:0-3534 GCF_008729295.1 Plectropomus leopardus
AGTAAAAATAAAGATTGATAAAACTGAAGAAGAATTAGTTTATGAAAATAGATATTTGGGAGTTGCCACAGACCACAAACTATGCTGGAAACCACATATAAATCATGTAAGGACAAAGTGTCAAAGACTGTTGCAATATTGCACAAAATACAAGACATCACTGGACAAATGACCAGAAAATACCGTTGGATATGTTTGCATATGTCAAAGATGCGGACAATATCCACAAGAATACACATTGCAATTGGAATGCAAAGGCAGCTAAAACCAAAAACAACCAAAGCCCAAATTGCGCCCTTGTAGCAGCTCCATCTCTCTGACATCACTCTACAATTACTGACATGCCTACAGGTCCTGTGTGCCAATGTGTGTATTTTTGGTGTATCTGTGTATATAAGGATTACAAGAGTGAAAAAACTGAATTTCCCCATTGAGGGGTTAATCATTGAAATTATATTATTGTATTAATATTGATTCAAGCTAAAAAATATAAAAGCATAACAGACAGTCAGGACATGGCAGCCATACAAAATCATTCCAAGAGATAAGTCAGCACAGCGGCCAACTAAGAACACATGACAGATTTTTAAAAAAAAAATGAAAACACTATATATCTTATGTGAGAGGCAAGAGAGATAAGTCAGAGATAGAGATAAATGGAGACATAGTTGGAAAGATGAGGGAAAGACACTGTAGGATGATATATGGAGGGATAGTCATGGCACAGCAGCCATTAAAGATAACCAAACAGACATGTCAGCATGGCTGCCATGGCAGATAATCAAACAGATTGGTTGGCACAGTGGGCAACCAAAAACACAACACAAACATGAAAACTTTTCATAGATCTTGCTGGGCAGCGATAGCTCAGTCTGCAGGGACTTGATATGGAAACTGCAGGATGGTGCCCTTGAGCAAGGCACTGAAGTTCTAACTGCTTGGAGCACTGAGTATGTGTCAGACCCATCAGTCTAACATCTCTCTGCAACTAATGCATGTCTATAGGTCCTGTATGCATGTCTGTGTGTGTAATAAATAATAATAACAACAGGTGTAATATTCAATTTCAACAATTATTGTATAATATAGATCTAAACTAATAGATCCAAGCAGATAGACAATAGTCATGGCACGGCGGCCGTGACAAATAATCAAACCAACCAAACACAACACATCGCCACCTCAGCATTATGAGGATCAAGTTATTCAAGTTATTATCCCCATCAGTGACAACAATTAACATTTTGTGATGTGTTTACCTAAAAGTTGTATGTATTTTGGGACTTTTTATTTAGAAAACAAAAAAGATTCTTATAATTTTTGCTATTTGGAATGCAACATTTTAAAGCTCAATATCTCAAAACTGCTCAGAACACAGATAGAAACTCATAATTCTATGGTGGCAAAATGTAAATGACACTTAGAGGAGATATAGAGAGATAGTCAGAGCACAGCGTCCATATATAGATAAAGAGGGATGAGAAATAGAGATAGACAGAGAGATAGACAGGTAAAACCAGAGATAAGGGATAGTCACAGATGAGAGATGGATAGTCATGGCACGGTGGCCATGATCAATAATCAAACAGATCAGTCGGCATGGCGGCCAACCAAAACCACAACTCAGACTTAAAGAAAATAAAAGTGGCCCTTACTACCTGTAGATCTACTTTGGTGGCGGTAGCACAGTCCAGTGGGGGAACCAGAGGGTGCTGGGTTGGAATCCAGAAGTCCAGCATGGACCATGTTATGGAGCGTGGACTGTTAGAAAGACAATTATTATCATTTTTTTATTTTTTTGTACGACTTTTGATTTATGTATTGATATTATTTATATAATGATTATTCATTTATTCCTCAGCCTTCTTGCTCACCAAAATAACTTCCATTAGTTAATGTTATTGAATTAGTTAGCCAGCAATGTAATTTGCAGAAGCTTCTTTAACATAATATTTAAAATATCTTGAGGACCAGGCTTATTTTCCCTAACATAAGCTAACTGTTAAGAAGCTAACTTTACTCTGACAGGTTTCATTTGGAAACAAAGGCTTGGTAGCATTTACGTTAAACTGGTTAACCTTAAATCATAAAACCCCAATATCAGTTTGTCACCAATTTTAAATGAACCTCACTTTATCAATACATGTTTAATTTACAATTGAGTATATGGAAGCTGAGAGTGATTCTGGTTTGTTAGGATGGTAACAGTAGCATACCTTATAGAAGACCTTCTAAAAACCTCTAAAAAGGAGTGTTTCTTGGTGGTTCTCAACACCAGCTGACTGGAACACGGATCTGGCAAGCTGAATGTGAACACCCCCTGGCGAAACCCCACTTTTTTAAGTGAGTTCCCTCCTTTTGTTCCACCATTAGCCAATGCTACTTTAAAGTTGCATTAGCTCATTAGCTAGCTATCTCACGTTAGCTTACAGCACAGCATCAAGCATGCTCATGTGAGTGGTAATGAAGTTACTAAAAACAGTTTCAAATTGTCCAAAATATACTAGTTTTCCAATCACAGAGAAAAAAATTCCCCACAGCATGACATTATAGCTTCAAATACATCTAAAGGAAAACGTAATACTGCCTTTTTTTAACAGCAATAATGACACCGAAAATGTTGGAAGATTTCTGAAATACTCACCAAATGAGAGGGATTCCTGTTAGCGGTCCATAAAGTCCCACCAAGTTAAGGGTCCACTGAGCTAATGGTCCACAAAGTTCCATAAAGTTAATTCGGGTGGGAAGGTTTAAATCTGGCAGAGTTACTATGTTTACATATGTCCCATTAAAAAAAATACACACACATCTGGATATAAATGTATAACATTGGAAATGAACTGAAAGGAGCTATAGTGGTATTTAGAATTAGTATTAGTAAGTTAGTAGTATACTAGTTAGTTAGTTTTAACTTCTTTTTTTGCGCTACACAAGGACCAAGTCAGACAGTCTAAACATAGACCAGTTTTCAATGTCTTTTTTTTGGGCTACATTAGGACCAGGTATCAAAGTATTGTAATTTATTGTATTACTTGTAATTCATTGTATTCCCTTCTGTGAAGTATTGGACTTTTACCATATATTGTCTACTGTGTGGAGATTTTAGGAAATACATATGAAACACTCATAAATCCAATTTTTACACAACAGAAGAGAGCTATAAGAATCGGAAACAGAGTTATCTTGAACCAACCAACAAATGATTTATAAGCTAACATGCTCTCAAATTTAGAGATTTGGTTAGACCTAAAAACTAAACAATTAAATTATAAAGTAAGAACTTAGATAATACCACACTGTATCCAGAGGTTAAATTAGATTGAGACAGCATGACCTAAGATTAATTTAATTTTATTTATGTTTACAAAAACTAATATACTAGGGACAAATACAAAACAAAGATATATAACAGTTAAATGAATTAATTTGTGGAATAGGTTTGAAAAGGAATAGAAAATGTGTAAAGCACTTAATAAATTTAAATATATATATATATATATTAAACTGGAATAATTAACATATATAATACCATGT
>NW_024616787.1:0-4695 GCF_008729295.1 Plectropomus leopardus
CTTCTTTGTAGCTTTGTAACTTCCTTGGGGTCTCTTGGGGTAAAGCCCTGTGTTGTTTAACCTGTCCACCACCACAACGTATCTACTTATGCAGATTTTTGGTCTACTTTACTTCCATCAGCGCATGGTCATGTTATTACAGCCTTATTACCCCCAATAATGTGGGTTATACATAAATTACTGGTTCATGATTTTGTAGGTTATATACGAATTGTGTTGCATTACTTTTCGAAGCTATAAGTACAAACAGAAATAGATGATTAAAGAGAAGCATGAACTTTCTGCTTCTTTGTATTCTCTAACAAAATGTTCAAAAAAGTCCATCCGCCTTAACATTACTAAGCAGAGAAACTCATATTTGTCCTCCTTTGAGGAAAAACTTGTGGCCAATTGAATGGAGCAATGTGGCCAGATAGTAAAAATAATTAAGGAAAGGACAACAGCACAGCAGGGAAAAAAGAAACTGCCTGGCAGACAGCTCTAACTTTTCTTTCTTGTACTGCTGTGTTTGATAGTTGCTTCAATCTTCCTGTTCAGTTTCATAACAGTTTGCTCGCTGAACTGGTGTCATGAGAGAAATTCAACAGCACCATAAAAACTCAACTGGGTTGAGTCTGTCCATGAGCTCAAGTGTAAGTTTCAAGTTAAATATGGACCACTTTTTAAATTTAAATTTGAGGGTTTTGGTGTAACAGATTAAAATATAGTGACTGCTTAAACTACAGGCTATACATTATCATTTTCGTATTGCCTGCCACCACGGACTCAAAGAGTATAGAGCTGGATCAAAACACTTATCTCCCCCTCTCTCTCAAAAATCCAGTAAAAAGGCAGTGCTGATGGAGTATAAATCAACATTGTGCTACTTAACTGTCTACTTCTCTCCTAAAATGTTTGTACAAACATATTTTAATGTTCTTTTCAGCTGTAATAGCGAAAGTTGGCTTTCTGCGCAGTGGATACGGAGGCTGAAAACAAAGGTGATCAAACTGTAAAAACTAAGCAGCGCCGTTAAAATATAAATCAAGATACTGAGGTGCATATTTCTCACCTCAAGTGTTCAAAGAAACATGTTTAGCTTCCTGTTTAACTGTTATGTGAGATTGTTTGTTTATTCGCTGGCTGCCATTGTTTCACATGGACCAGTCCACATTACGTCACTTACCAGTGGAAGCATTTGTTGGTTTGGTATGGCACGGGGCTTTCTGGTAGTTGTAGGTTTTCTACCTGTTGAGCAAAACTCAATACCACAGTCCTTTTTCTGTTTTCTCTGGTCACTTAGCACCAATAAACAAAAAAATAAATCAAATCAAATTGCAACTTTCTACTGCATAGGCAGCGTAGTTTTATGTGAGGACTTTAATTTGAAGCTGTAAATTTGGTGCAACATCATTGAAAGTTAAACTATGATTTAATCTGGTTTAAAAATTAATCATGTTGGTGCAACCCAGCTTTAAAATCAGCAACGATATTAGCAGTTTAAAGACAATGCATTTAATATGAAATTTTCTGCCAAAGTGACGTTTACATATAATGTATTTACTAAATAATACAAAAATGAAAAATCAATTAAACACCATCACCATGACTGCTACATGCTCCTACACTGTGTCTCTTTCATATTTCCATTTTTCTGTTTAAAAATTAAGAGTGAGTTATGGCTAAAATTGAGATCTTTTGGTTTTGCAGGGTTTTATGTGTGGGTGTGGGGGTGTGTGTGTGTGTGTGTGTGTGTGTGTGTGTGTGGGTGTGTGTGGGGGGGGGTGCTTAACTAAGCCAAGCAAGTTAGTTGTAAAGCTAATTAACAGTAACTCCTAAGTGGTTGTGATTTAAATCCCCCACAAACCCCCTGCAGCAAGCCGGAGGGGAGGCTTGTGATTAGGATTTCTCTTAAGTGGCTCTCCCGCCTACGTGCTCACATGAATCACTGCATCATTCTGGTTTTCACATCAAATTCTGCCCAGGCAAAACTATGCAAGGGGCAAATCAGTATTCCTCAAATCACATTCCAAGCTGTGGAAAGTCATCTCCTCCTCCCAGATATGATGAGATCCTCCAGCAGTGCATGTTGTTGGCGATGCTGGACCCTTTGGCAGTGAATTTGTAAAGTCATGTCATAGGCTTCCATCAAGGGGATAAAGTAGAAGTGGCTTTAGTGTGGTGCTCAGCAATCACTTCTCTGTCTGTTTCCCTGGCTCAAGCCAGAAGTGGAAGCTCGGCCATCAATATTCTCTCTCCCCCTCCGTGCCTTCCCTCCCCCGTCCACTCCTGTCCCAGACAGACAATTGCTTTATTAGATAAGGAGCAGTGGACCCAACAAATCTAATGCTAAGCCTTGTTCAAATTGGGAAATCACATAGTCCCACCTCCACAGTTTCATGTCATCAAGCTGCAGAAACCTGTGAAAAAAACATTTAACAGCATTTGTAAACATATTTACTTTCTAATTAAAACCATTTTGCATTTGCTTTTGACATAGCATGGGTGGTGATAAGATCAAGATATTTATTCTGCAGGGGCAGAGTGCAGCACATGCAGCAGGCTGCCACATTCTCCATTGTCTTCTGAAATGAAATTGTTGCATCAAGATTCTGATTGATGCTAATTGGCATCATTGATTGTCTCCACAAATTAGCATCAGGACTAGTGTTGTCCAGTGGACACATAGTTGGCATATTTGAATATCATGAAGACTTTACTTCCAGATTGCTCCACATGAAAAATATTTGATTAAGTGCCTTATGCCAGTCTCACATTAGAGGATAATTGAGCAAATTTGGGGTCTGATGCGCCCCTACTGACAGTTGCAGGGTGTAATGGAAATTGTCTTTCTTAGGAGTTTGTCCTTACTGTCTTCAACACTTCAGTTCTTTTCCCCTTTTTGAGGAACATGTCACCCATCTGTCCTTAAATCGGTGTCGTTTACCTGAACGAACTGTCTAGACACACATATGCCCATAAATCCTTGGACTGAAGGGGTCAAGGTTCGTCTCTTTTGCAAACACTGATCAATGACTACATGATTATCAGCCACAAACTCATGTGGAACTTTATAGGTATAGAGGATTGTGCAGAAAACAGAAAGATTGTCAGACTTGTCAGGTGAATGAACTCTGTCCCTGCTCAGCTGAAGAGTATTGCTGTGACTCTGTTTGATTTATCATCTTTAAAAAAAAAAATTCTTAAAATTTGGTTGAATTTAAACACCTTTATTTGTCACCAAGGAGATTATACCCCAATGTCCACCACACAGGGGTGTTCCTAATCTGAACAGATTATCTGCCCAAATGATCTGGTGGTGTTTACAGAGGGCTTTACAGACATCATTGCAATATTAAAAATTGGATCCTAAACATTTATGTTTAATATTCACTATTTTTTGATATTGCATATTTAGTATTTAATATAATACTTAATATTTTTAACTAACCAAATACTGAATAATATGATTAAAATTAAAACAATGCTCTTCACTAAAAGTTTACTAAAAAAAAAAATCTGCACAGGATTAATACACATAATTGTATTTGGCAGATATTCCTTTTAAATTAAAAGGAATAGTTATACATTTATGCAATTAAGTTTACATGCAATTAAGTAACAGGTGGTGCTAATAGAGCTAACAGTACCCTGGGAAGAGAGATTGAGGAGGCGTACGAGCGCAAACTAAAAAAATATCAAGCCCTTATCCTTTAGAGCCAGCAAAATGGGAAGGCCTGGAATCTATCAGTAGAAGTCGGCTGCAGGGGCTTTGCTGGGCAGTCGCTCTGGAGAACACTTGGATGGCTGGGAATAAAATTGACTTGACTTGAATCGAAGGTGTGGCAACATCAACATCACTAGGCAGGCGGAAGCAGCGTCCTGTTGGATTTGGATTCAGCGGGAGGAGAGGTGGCCGAGTCAACCTGTCGAAGGACAAACGGCATAGAGTTGGGTGGTGGGCCAGGACGCTGGATCTGCTGACCTCCCAATATGTCATTGGCTTAATTTGATGAAACATCAAAAAAAAGGAGGGTGCCTATCTGATGACCTGCTGTATTCACTCAACCCTTGCCAGTGCTGGTGCCTGAAAGATGGAAGTATTCGAGAGAGTGATGCTGCTGGCTTTCAGATGGTGCAGGGCAGAGTACCTGTGAAGGTGGGCCGGTTGCGATAACCTTATCATATTTTGCATGTAACTGCCATCTTGTCAGGAGTTATTGTAGCATAAGTTCCTTTCAGCACGTGATCACGTCTTTTGAATGTGTGCACTTACTTCCCATTAAATTGTGTCTCTGCTGTATTGCTGTTCATTGAAAGGCTGGAAATGACAAATTTTGCCCAAAGCAGTTTTGACAAAATACAATTTGTGTCTTTTTATTCATTATATTTGTCAGTTTCATGACCTTTAACTCCGTGCAATTGTAAATAGTTTTTGTCCCCCGATTGAAATAAATTGCTATTAAATTATTATATATTGCTTAATTTGTTGTGTTTTTAAGAAGCCTTAAAAAACCCTGCAGGAAATGTGACAAATTTTAAGGTCAGTTAAGTGCTGGAAAACAACAACTCTCTTGAGAATTAGAGAGATATTAAAGTCCATGCCAGTCCTGTTTTTCCCCCCCAGACAGACAGTCTGATCCTGAATGTCTGTCATTTTCACTGTTTATGAAACAACAACAACATTTCTCTGTGCGGCTGCAGGGGGTGGGGGGG
>NW_024616788.1:0-3495 GCF_008729295.1 Plectropomus leopardus
TCACTAATGAAACCTCAGCATGACGATCGTTAGCTTAGCTTAGCATAAACACTGGAAGCAGAGGGAAACAGCTAGCCTGGTTTTACCTCAAATTCCACCAAATAACACCTCTTACATCACTAAGTAACACTTCGCAGCTTGTTTAATCTGTACAAAAACACAGGCGTTAAAACGGATTGTTGTTAAAATGCCTTTCCACAGATTAAACAGGTGAGCGGAAAGCTTTAGACGTGGTGTTAGTGACGGTTCTGCTGGTGTTTAAATGCTTAAACCGATTTGATATAAAGCCAAAAATTGGACTGGTATTGCAAATTCTACCACTAGTTGGTGCACTTAACTCGCTCTCAGGGTCACCAGTTTGCCGTCTGACTCTTCAGATCCCTTAACGACATTATTTCTACAAAGCAGTTACGGTCAAATTCAGCGACTTGTTTAGACCATCAGGGAAAAAGCGAGAAATGGATTCAAATATGTTATAACGTAATTCATTGCCTTTAGGGGTCGACAGATTACTGGCTCGGCCGATTATTGGGGCCGATATTGGCATTTTGCTAATTATCTGTATCGGCATTTTGCTAATTATCTGTATCAGCATTTTATTTTAATGATTGCCAGTTAAAATTAATTAATTAAAAAGTAAGCAAAGAAAGTGTCAGCACAAGAGGAACTTTTACTCTGAAAAACCTCAGGGAGCTGTTGTTATTTATTCATTTTTTATTTAAATTTTCACTGAAATGTATTTTTAAAAAAAAGTTGCAGGGAACTTGCTGTATTTGATGTTGAAAGTTTCAGTATTTATTATATATTTGCTAAAGACATTTAAACAAAGTTTTGTGTAGGAGTTTTATTATACTGACAGAAAGATTTTCATTTTTATTGTAAATGCATGTCGGCTCCAAATATCGATTGTTGGTCTCATTAACTCCTAATAAGCGGTATTTCTCCCTCTCTCCTGTTCAGGCCGTCAGCGGGTGTGTGTGACAGGCAGAGGAGCGCCGCTCGCCGCACTGTGAGAGTTCAGCTGTCGTGAGTTTCTATGGTTACGTTGATGGTTACGTTCTCGCTCTGTGTGAGAAAGCTCTCTTTGCATTCAAATGTTTTGTTGATTTAATGATGTGATCGAATCCAGTGAAGTTGTAAAATGTTTCCACGATCCCAACTAAATGTGTGATTACGTCACCGACGTGCAGATGAGAGCATTACGCTATCTGGCGACTTTGACAGCTAACAAACACGTGCCACTCCTCGTCTGTTGTTCCTCGTGAGTTGCTCCGTTAATCAGTTTATAAACAAAGACGATATTTTGTCGGTGACATTGTCTAATTGCATATGCAATAAAAGGCTGACTTTGCGCCTTGACGACGTTGGCGTCAGTTTTAACTCGAACACTGCATCGGATCAGCAAATCCAAAAATTGACCCCACTTTATGCTAGCTGTTTGATCCCCTCTTCCGTTAGTTCAGTCTTTACGCTTTTATAAGCTAACCGCCTGCTGAGTTTTTTATTTATAACTTGACATTTATAACGCAGATAGAAGCTTCTCATCTAACTCTCTGCAAATAAAATAAATAGCAAATTTAAGACTTTCCCAAAGTCTTAAACTGTTCCTTTAAATCTAGTCATTAAAAAGTTGTGACCAATAAGATATATATATATATGTGTGAGACAAATTTTGTCAAAGAGATTATACCATGACTATAAATTAAAAGTAAAAACTGAAACAAAATAATATAAATTTAAGTTTAGCTTATGAAAATAAAAAAATACAAAGATGCTGAACTCTTAAAAAATTGAAAGTAAAATAAACTACTCGGTAACTTATAATGAACATTAAATAAAGTACAGTGTATTTTTGGCAAATTGTTAGTAATGCACAGTAAATAAAATGTTGATATCTGAAATAGACACCATGACTACTTCATTTTTTAGATTCATTTAGCCTTCAAAGAGTGATTATTTTTAGTTTTTCTGAACAGAAATTTCACATATTGGCTGTATTTGAAAAACTAAAATTAACTGATATCGCCCAGCCAATAAAATCAATCAGGCTCTAAATAAATAAATAAATAAATAAAAAAACTAACACTGATATCGTAAAGTCTATGCAAAATGGCACATAATGTACAAATAATTTTAAAGGTATTTACAAAGCAATGGAGTTCACAAAAATGGCACATACTGTATAGCAGACATGATTTGGAACATTTAAAATTGTGAAATAAATTAATATTCACTCTTTAACAGAGATTCAGTGTCAAAACAACAAAGAGAGGAATGCTGACAAGCTAAATACGGCTGATAAAAGTGGCACTACAGTGTGTATATTCACAGATGACAGTTTGTTGTAAAAAAGTTTGTGCTCATAAAGAAAATGAAAATCCTTTCTGATTAGAAAGACAAAAAAACAACAGACATTTGTAACAAAATAAAAAAAAAGTGCACATGTACCGTTACTTTCAGTGTAAATGCTTGAATTGTTCAAAATTCAGAGCATTTGTTGGTAGAAAACATGATTGTTAGGATGTGGTGGAGGGTGTAGTTGCCCCGAGATTCGGTTCTTGGTGAGTTTAGGCAGAAACAGGCTTAGAGGAAGTCGGCCTGAGGGCAACTTCACCCCTGAGTGAAATGATTTCCTGTACAGTGTGTGCACGAAAAACTCCTTTGACCTCTCACGTCAAATCTCTCGGTCCTTTGGTTGGAAGGAGGGGGCCGTTTCCTGTGCCTGGCTCTCGCTTTGAGATTGTTTTGCGGTGACGTGTGTTGGTACGGAAGGTGTGCGAGGGGGAGTCGGGGTCGATGACGAGGCACTCTTCATGCGTCCTCCTGTAGCAGCTCAGTGGGAAACAGCAGGTCTCTCGGGGCCGTCTTTTAAAATGTTGGTTAATTCTGATCTGAGGCTGAGAGACACATAATGCACATTCACTATGGACTGCCGTTCTTGGCCCGAGACGAGCCTTCATCCGTGTGAGACAAACATGCTCTGTCGGCCCGGGCGGGGCTTAGAGGTTAAGGTGTGAGGGTGTCGAGGACTCGGGGGGTTTCAGAGGTGAGTCTCGTCTCTCGTCTCTGTGCCAAAGTCCTGCTGGTTCCTGGTGCTGCGGGCCTGACCCACCTGCGAGTCCTCTGGCATGTGTGCCAGCGGGTCGGACCGGATAATGTACCTGTAATGAGAAAATTAACATCCTCTGTCAGCTAGCATGGAGCAGTGACTGAGCAAGAGGGTCATGATGATTTTAGGATTTTTTATAGCAAACTGTTGGGACACTTTTTATGGCATACTGCAGTATGACATTTTCCATGATTTTTCGTGGCTAACAACATTTAAAAATGTTATATTAAACTTCGATATTCTTTTCTGATATATTTTTTCTTATTTTTTAATTTTTTTTTCTATATTTTTTACTAATATTTTTTATAGCATTTTACACAATTACATTTCTCATTATATTTTTATTGGCATACTGTGACATTTTTTTTGTGATTTGTTTTGGCATT
>NW_024616789.1:0-4369 GCF_008729295.1 Plectropomus leopardus
ATAGCACTTTAAAAAGAGTTTATGAAATGCTTTTACAAACAGGCAGAGCAGAGAAAGACAAGATTCTCGCAGCTGTAACATAACAGTGAGAGCCAAACAATAATGCTGAAGTAACACCAGACAACACTAAAAGTACAATTAAACAAGAGCGAGAAAATTACAAAACAAGCAGCATACACAGAAATACCAGTACCAATGTACCAATTAAACAAAATCCACGATCCAGACAGAATAAAAGAATAAAATTAAAAGACAAACTAAAATAGATAACATGAAAATTAGTCTATAAAACAGGTTTTATGTGATTTAAAAGTAAAGTGTAACTAAACTAAAATTCTACTGGGAAATCAGGAGGTTTGTGATGAAGTTATAAATGTGACATGAGTCTCACCAGGAGGTTTACAGTGCAGCCAATCTTCTTGTTCTCCGTCTCGTCTCCCTTCATGCAGTCCCTGAGGACAACATCAAACTATTTAATAAAAAACAACTTAACAATAAAACGCTTGTGTCCTCCTCTCACAATGAGCCTCTGTTCTACGGATCGCAGTATGTTTCTGCAGTCTTCTGTCTATAGCTGAAACCAAACTGGTGTCTCATGCAGTGCTGGAGTTTTAGCGCCTCTATTGTAATAATATTTATCAACAACAGCGAATCCCACGAGTCGCCATGCCAAAGCCTCATGGGAGCTGTAGTTGGTAATTGTTGACAAAAGAACTGTTTTATCTTTTTGTTGTCCACAACAACAAAAATTTCAAAGTTTGTTGCACCAAACTCTGTCCCTGTGCAAACACCCTTTTGGATTTTTTTTTTTTTTTTGTTACAAAGTCAGTTTACTTTCTTTTTTTTGGAAACCTGATTTTCTGTTCTTGCAGAGAGACATGTTGGTACACGTACATGTTGGTGCTCCAGCAGAATAAATGACCACCACCTCCTCTCCCCCCTGCACCTTTCAGGGGGGAGAGGAGCCTTACAGATCTTCCACTGCTGCTTTTAAACAAAGTTTGGTACTTTAACCAATTTTTTTCAGCTAATTTTAATTAAGTTATGGCAGTAACTAGTAATTAAAATCAAAACAGATTAATGAAAAAAATGCAAACAGAACCAGACTTTTCATTCCAGGCCCCCCTTCACCATGACACCAATGACTGCATGTGTGAGTGTGAGTGTGAGTGTGAGTGTGTGTGTTACCTGTAGTCCAGCAGTCGCTCCATCAGTCGTGTGACGGAGGTAACGAAGGAGATCCCCGTCTCTCTCCACGTCTCCTGCTCGATCTTCTCCAACAGACTTCAACAAAAACAGAGAAAAAAATTAGACGATGTTGTGTTTTTACAGACTGGAAACCAAAGATTTGGTCTAAAACTACGACTGAAATGATCGTTTAAAGTCTGAGAAAACACCATAATCCTGAAACCTGCACCACGTACACTGAGCCAGTTTAAACTGGGGTCAATGGGTTAATCAGCTCAAACAGAAGGAAAGATTAATCTTTAGTTTCCCTGGATTATAAAAAACATCTTGTTAACTCTATTGTGCATTCAACAATACCTTGTATAAGAATATTGTAGATATTTCTCTGTGATTGAATTACTACAATACTTCAGACAAAAACCTTCCAGGTGGGTTGATTAATTATTTTTTTAAAACTTAATTTAATAAGTTGTATGTTTTTTTTCATGTTACAGCTACAAAGGTGCATGAAATAAGAGCACCTCTGCAGTGACATCAGTTTCCCCTGACCTGATTATCTGGGTTTGGGTTTTGTTTCTTACTTTGAAATTGTTGAAATTGTAATTACTATTAACCCATTGAAACCTGGAGCTCTATCACTTTTCTTGTGCTGCTTTCAGATAACTTTCACAAGTATTTAACTTCTGAACCCCGAGCAAATTAGTGTGACTTCATTCAAAAACAGTAAAAAAAAAAAAAAAAAAAATCAGAAAATTATTTAGAAAAAGCTATAGAAACATTTCTAGTGAAAAAGGGAAGAAAAGCATAATTACATATTTAAAATTGTTACAAAAAATGTTATAAAAGTTATTAGAATTTTTCAGCACCTTTCACAATACCTTTCTTTTTATCATTATTCTATTTTTTAAATTTATTAGTATTATTTATTCATTTTTTTATTTTTTTCACAAAATTTCAGGATTTTTTGTGATATTTACAAATTTCTTTCTACGTTTTGGGTCATTTATTCTGTCACTGCTGATTGCCTTCTTTCCATATTTTTGAGAGAAATTCAGCCAATTTGACCAGGTTTCAAAGGGTTAAGGTACAGCAAACAAATGCACCTCTACAGTGACGTCATTTCATGCACACATCAGCTCTCAGTGAACTAAAATGTTTTTTTGTGTGTGTCTAGTGTTGGTGTCTCAATGTTAAATGATAAACACTAAAGAGCGCTCCGGTTTTTGTCTTCTTTGAAACAAAAGACGTCTTGCAAAACTTCATCTCTGGTTTTACAGACTCGCACCACCGTCACGACGGCAGAGAACAACATTAGAAGACCGATACCGGTCTCAGACGGTAAGTGATGTCATACCTGGGGTACGGCCCAAACAGCTGGGTTCTAGTCCAGCAGCGCAGCGCAAAGAAACACACAACAGCAGTGTTAGAGCAGAAAAACTGAGAGTTAATTTCTGTTATCTGAGAGAGAGAGAGAGAGGATGGAGGGATTCACACGCGTTTAACATCAGAGAGACGAGAGTTAGAGGCAAACACACAGAAAATGTGAAGAAATTATTTTCTTACAGCAAACCGAAGAGTTCTCTGTAGTTCTCGTCCCCTTTCCCCTCAGACACCAAACTGTCCAACTTATCAATCAGCTCAGCCTCCACCTACACACACACACACACACACACACACACACACACACACACAGAAATAAAGACATAAGTCTGTTTTCTACAGATGCACAAAGTTTGATTTTTTGCTGATATATAACGACTCATTTGGCCAATAACTGACGCCGATGTGGTTCGAGCTCAGAGTTTCAGTCTGGAAACTGCTCATGTCTTCAATAAGTCCTTATTTAATGTGCTGAGTGTTCCTCATGACCTGTTTTTGTGTTTGTTTTTTATTGTGTTTTCTTCTGTTTAGTGGGCCAAAGACAAATGTCTATTTTATACTAGAGTCATTTTTGTGCTCCTCAAGTCTCCTCTGATGTGAAATTAACGTTATATGCTGCTGACTGATGATGTCCCACCAGCAGATGGAGACATGAAATGCAATGCTTTTCAGAGGATGAGAAAAAAACCTTCAGCTTAGGTTATATACAGCATAATATATTTATTTTAAATGAAAATAGCTTTTAAACAAAATGTGTAGCTTTTGTTTTACATCCTGCTCTCCCTGGATATCCAGCTTATTAAACAACAAAAAAGCATCGAGCTTTTGGAAAAGTTCGCAATTTTGGCCCCTGAATCATCGGACTAAACATACATCTTTATTTCATCATCTGCTTATCTGTTTAATTTTTGCCACTAATGTTCTTCATACATAGAGAACTTGTATCATGCTTGTTTATCATATAGATATGTTGTTTTTTTAACCGTTTTGTGTCGTTTACCTGATGTTTTGTACATGTTCACTTTGTCAGTAATAAAAAAGGTTCGTGGTGAAGCCAGTATTTGCAGATAGAGATGACATGCCCATAATATCCTGCACGCTTCTCGTCTTCCTGTTAAAAAAGCTGATGGGAGTTGTTTCTACAGCTGATCATGTGATAGGTGTGTGTGCACACGTGTGTTTGTGTCACCTGTTTGAAGTTTCCGTTCTTGCGCTGCTCCCAGTCCATCATGTCGTGGAAGATGGGGATCATGATGTTTCGTACCTCCACCTGAGGAACCAGCGTCACTCCGAGGAACGGACCGATCATACCGGGGATGAAGTGGATCTTATTCTCACCTACAACCAGCAAACATGGATCAGCTCACCAACTGGCCAATCGATCGACAGTCTGTGTGACAATTATTAACATCAGGAGGGAAACAGATGGATGTTACACTCTGGAGAGGATGTGATTTCAGAATTTGATTTTCGTGAGTACGGGTTAATAATATGCATAACACTGAAATGCAGCGATTAACTGTAGATGTGCGTGGAGAAGATGTAAATGGTTATCGTACGGAAGCAGCTGTATGGTGAAGGTTTTGGCAAAAAAGTATTTGAGTAATTAATATTATTAGCGGTAACATTGACAATACAAATTAACAAAAGTACTGTTGATGAAAAGAAAAAATAAATTAATTAAAACAACAAAACAAACTAACAAAAGGCTTTGAATAAGAAAACATATACAGAAAAATAAAACCAGTGTTGTAAGTAAATTCATTGCATTTTTTTGGAAATGTGTTTCAAACCAGCTTAT
>NW_024616790.1:0-5105 GCF_008729295.1 Plectropomus leopardus
TGAAGAAGCACAATTTTATTTTGCCTAAGTGTTGATTTTAACAAAAAAAAAAGACTTTTGCAAAGAAAAGTTAGACCCTCTACATCAAATGTTGAAAAAACAATCGTTTTTAGAGTGGAACACATGAAAGACAATGAACATATATTAATATAAAAGTCTCTTTTTAGTTGACTGATAGAAGTGAGAAATATCTGGCATTGCTGGTTGTTTTTCTGGGTGATTTTGTGTTTCTCAGTCTGCATGTGAGATTCCACTGTTTGGATTCCCTTCATGATCATGAAATTATTTAACAAAAAAAAGATGTTACCAATTGTTTTGAGACTTTACAATGCAACATCAGAAAAAAACACAGTTTAATAAAATCTAATTTCCCATGTCTGGCCGTTTTTGAGACTTTTGAAATATTAATTATAATACAATTTAAGGCCTTAATTTTTCAGTAATTAATTATTTTAAGACTTTTTAAGAACCCCAGAGACCCTGAAAAAAATCCTCAAGGCATTCTTGAGATATTGTGTTAACAAGAAAAGGACGGATGGACAGACAACCGGACAACTCAAAAAAATAACACCTGAGGCCTCGGTTATCACCGGCACACAGGCATAAAAACTTAGAGAATTTAAATTAAATATAAAAGAAAGAACAGAGAAAAAAAAGAAAAGAAACATAAACCTCATCTGTCATAGCAACCTCCCAAGGGTGAGCAGATAGGTCATTGCATGTGCAGCTGAGGCTGCTCAGCGGAGCAGCAACTCTCTGGTGGTTCAGACTGGACCAGGAACCAGACAGTCATCTATAGGGAGCGTCTGTGTGTGTGTTTGTGTTTTTGTACGAGTGTCCATATGTGAACTGGGTCGGTGCAACCAGCTGATACTGTATAACACCAAAACCTTATCGCTGTGTGCGAGTTGCTGGTTAAGCTCAGCTCTCCTGTCTGCTTGGCACTGTTTGCAGCTGCGTGTGAGCTAAGGTATGACCTACATATACCCAGTCCTTGTAAGAGAATGCAGGTCTTCTCCATGCATAACACTAATCCAAATATTTGCAGCGTAAACATATGAAGTGAAGTGGGACAAATGCCAAGGAGAGGTCTGAGGCACTGAGTGAGGGGACACTGACCAGATTCCCTGCTTTTTACTATACATCGGTGCTTTTCTAGTACATTTTCTGGTATTAATTCAAACACATTTTAGTTTGTTAAATCCATAGATTTTAGGGTGCGTCTTACTAGGGGGATGAAAGATTTCAAGGACTTGGATATAGTTTGTTCTCATGCATTGAATACAGTGGCTGCACAGTGAAAGCTGCACATCAGCGGAAGCAGCAAGCAGCTGGATCCGTTCTGTGCACTCACACACATTTTGGCAGCACTCACACCCCAATAAACAATAATGTCATTACGCAAAACGACTCCATGCTGAAAAAGGTGAATGGATTTAAGTAGCAGCCAGCAGTAGAGGTAGATGATGAAGTTGTTGTACTATTAGGTAGATGGGTAGGTTATCGAGGAGGAAGAGGATACTCTCTTCTATATACAGTATATAATAAAAATTCTAATAATTATAACTTTTTTTATAGCACCTTTAAAGTTACAGTTTACAAAGTGCTTTGACAAAGAAAAGCAGAGACTATAAACCCCAGAATTAAAAAAAACAACTGAAGTTAAAAAAAAAATTGTCGAAGTTAAGGTAGAATTAAACAGCAGATTAGAGGCAGAAACATATTAGACAAATACAGTAACAAAATAAAAGCAGAATACACAGAACATTAATTATAATGATAATCATAAGCAGATCAAGACAAAATAAAAATGAGAAATTAAAAAATAAAATTAAAAGACAACATCACATAAAAGCAAAAAAGGGTTTTAAGAAGTGATTTAAAAGAAGTTCCTTATTCTGCGAGCCTTATCTCCTCAGGCAGGTTGTTCCATAGCCGATGGACTCTAATGGCAAAGGCGTGGTCACCTTTAGATTTACACCTCAACTTTGGATCAACCAGAAGGGCCCCACCTGAGGATCTACGGCTGTGAGCTGGCTCATGTGGGGTCAACATTTCTGATATGTAGCTTATAGCCAGACCCAAACGAGCTTTGAAAGTGATCCTTAAAATCAGAAAATCAATTCTAAAACCAGCAGGGAGCCGGTGCAGGGGAGCCAGGATCGGAGTGATGTTACGTCATCTGTTAAAACCAGTGAGAAGCCGAACTGTTGCGTTCTGAGTTAGTTGGAGGTGGGAAAGTGATTTTTGATTGATGCCAGAGAGGAGAGAGTTACAGTGGTTGAGTCAGGAGCAGATGAATGTGTGAATGACTTGTTCCAGGTCAGAATGTGACATATTACAATGGCTTTTTGGCTGATAGGTGGGTATTATGTAAACAACAAGAAAAAGAGGTAGACCCTGCATATCCTCTCACTGACTGGCCCCACAGTCCCTCAAACTGTCTTTCCGAGAATCTGAGGGACTCCACTTCTGTGGACATTTTTAAAGGAAACCTCAAGACATTTCTTTTTTAGCCTGGCTTTTACTTAAGGTGCCTTGTCATTTGTTGCCTTAGTTTTTAAGTCTTACCTTTTTTCCCTTTTTTGCTATTGTTTATCCCTTGTGTTCATTTCTTTTTTTGGCATTTTTGCCTTTATTAGACAGGACAGAAGATTGATAGCATGAAAGGGGGAGAGAGAGGGGATGACATGCAGCAAAGGGCTGTGAGCTGGAATCGAACCCGCAGCCACTGCAGCAAGGACCGACCGTGTTCATTTCTTTTAATTTATTTTATTACTTTTATTTATTTATTTTTTGTGTGTATTTGTATTTGTATCAACATTTTGTGTCTTGCATACTTTTTTGTCCTCCTGTTTTAATTTTCATCTTAACTCTTCACTCTTTGTCTCCCTTAAATTCTGGAAGGACAGTTTAACTTTCTGCTACTATACTATCCCGTTTCTGCTTTTGATTTTCTTGCAAAAGCACTTTGTAAACTCTGTTTTTAAATATGCGATACAAATAAGGTTATAATTGTTATTTATTCTTTTAATTTAATTGAACCAATTTTGCTCCGTTTTCAAAGGGTCATATACTTGTGAAAAGTTTCTGAACGCAGCATAAGAAAACTGGTGACAATCCAGATTTTAAATTTGTCCTCTTCTCCATCTATGTGGTGAGCCACTAGCCAGCACTAATACAGTCAGTAAGACAACCACTATTACACTGAAATACATACCTCCTCCATTTCTGTAGCAGAGGTAGGGGAACCTCCAGACATTGCCCAGGCCCACAGCATAGCCCACGCTGGTGAGGACAAACTCAATCTGGTTGCCCCAGTTCCCTCTCCGTGAGTTTTCATCCTTCTTCACTGGCTCACCTGGAACTGCTCCATTCTATAACAAAGACGAGGAGAGAGACAGAGGTGACTTTAGGTGGCAGGAATGTGTTTCTGAGATAGTGCTGCTGCAGCGGCTCCAACGACGACAAGTTGTGACAGAGAGGAGCATCCTGAAAGGCCCTAGTTGCTCTGCAGGTGTATTTAAAGAATTATTTCACCAGTTTCATACAACCATGGTGAAAAATGAACATACTTTCACCAGTTTCATACAACGATGGTGGAATATAGACATATTTCTAACCAATTTCATACAACAATGCTGAATAATACACATATTTTTACCAGTTTCATACAAAGATGGTGAATAATAAACATATTTTCACCAGAATCATACAACAATGGAGAATAATAAACATATTTTCACCAGTTTCATACAACAATGGTGAATAATAATTATCTTTGGGGTGCATGTGAAGTTGAATTATTCATGGTACTCACACTCAAGTTATTGGATACTTTCTGAAATATACTATCTCTTCTAGCCCAAACGCTAGCATAAGGTGGACGCGCTGGAGCAGACAGGATGTAAAGTGAAATCAGTGCCTTAAGAACAGCCGATAAGCATTTGGTCTTGTCGTCCTGATTTTGAGCTTCTCCTCTCCTCTCCTCCCTCCCTCCATCACTCCATCTGCTGGCATCAGATGGTCCCTCGCTCCTGACCGCCTTCCTAACCTCAGCTGTGTCTGTCTGTCTGTCTGTGGTTTTATGGGCGCACATGAAGTCACTTGTGCTCTTGCAGAAATAAATAAATAATAAATAATTCTGATTCCCTCTTTTTGTAAAAAGGTGTTTGCAGAGAGGAGTACAGATAGATCTGTTGACAGGTCAGTCATTAAAAATAATTATGTAATGATTTTGATGTATTTTACATGGGTCTGCTTCCATTCTGTGTGAAATGATCCAACTGTGGCATCAGTGAACTCAAACGGCAGAGGATAAAACAAATAAGAAGGTATTCATGTGGAGGTAATCATACAGTTCTGCACGGGCAAAAGAGCTTTTGCGGAGGTGGTTATGCTGCGTTAGAGAAAAAAAATTCTCGCCAAAGCCAAATTTAAAAACACATATGCTTATCAAACAAAGAAATTCGTTCTCAAGCTATTAGTCATTTGATTAAGAAATATTCATATTTGTGGGAGCTGCGAGCTGTGCCTTTTGGCTTAAGGGTAAAGTGAGTTTAATCTTCCTTTGTACTGTGCAAACTAGGATGATTTATGATTCATTTGTTCATTATATAGTCCAACAAAACTCTGAAACATTCTGGGTAACAAGATGATTGAAAAAAATGAATGGTTGTTTAATTTCATATGTTTAAGTTTGAAAGCTTTGTCCCAAAAGCCTGACAAAGAAGGCAAAAAGGACGAATAAACTAGCATTTACTCTGACTTTTCCAGTATTGTATAATAACTTATTTTGTCGTTGATTTATGAATTAAGCTGTAGACAATGAAGTTCTGGGGATCAGATTGACAACATTTTTTTTTTGTTGTTGTTTGTTTTATCTTATTATTTTTTAAACTTTTTTATAGACCCAACACTTATTTATGAATTGATGGTGTTTCTGTTAACAAGGCACAGTTGTATGACGGCACATGCTGGTATGTGTGTAAAGGAGAGCCTGATTCTCAGAGGAATCAATGAATAGCATTACAAAAAATATGAATACTGGTCTCAAAAAAACTTCCTTTTTTGCAGAAAACAGTTCATTTTGCTGCAAAAAAATC
>NW_024616791.1:0-5221 GCF_008729295.1 Plectropomus leopardus
TTATGCTGAAGTCACGGTCCACTTGCTCGCCAAACAGGCACTGCAAACACAAACCTCACGATTCTGCCTCGACAAATATGTGCAAACCTCCACATTCCACTTTAAGTAGATTTTTCAATGCAGACAGTAAACACACACACCACACACAGACATCTTCTATTGCTTAACGCTGTGATAGAGCAAATTATACCCACTGCACCACACAGGCTTACTTACTCTCCAAGGAGCTGACAGTGGAAACAAACCAGTAAATAGGGACTGCAATCAAATGGCTCACATCATCCATCAGATGAACGCGGAATTAAAACACACATCTTCAGTTTCTTCAGTTTCTTGCCGATCTTATATAACAATTATAGGTCAGTTGTTAGGGGATTAACAATAGGAAATTTCCAGTTTGGCTTGTAGGACCGATGCTGATCAATGATGTTTTTTTACTCATGACATGTTATTATAGTTACACAAACACACGCGGAAGCTGTCAAACCAGAGACAACACCACAGTGGCACGGAGAGACTTGATTCTTGTTGATATTTGACAAGCGTTCACTTGTGATGTGCTTTTGTATGTAGGTTAGTATTGAGTGTCTGGTGTGGATTGTGCTTTATTGTGTAGTTTTATAATGCATTGTCTGTATAGTGTCTTCTTTTTTGCATCACTTTATATCGTGCTATTGTTTGTCTTGTGTGTTTTGTTTTGTTTGTTTTCTTTTTTTGACTTTATATTATATTATGTTACTGTGTCGTGTCTTTGACCTGCAGATGTGAATTGGCTCTGAGTTGTAATCTGGTACGGTGCATAAAACTGTAACATTTATGTTTTATACTATACATGGTCCCTTTTAAATAAATAAAAAATTAAATTAATATATTCTTTAAAAAAAGTGATAGCATGAACTTATTTCAGTCATGCAAATGGAGAGGCTGCGATTCAATCATTTAAAATGTCGAGATAAATGGGAAAAATCCTGCGGTCCGTTCTTGCAACACTTTGAATCAGTCTGACTTCGTCTTTATGTTTATATGGATCAGGACTTTTCGTTCTGTATTTCGATCCTGTATTTCGATCCTGTATTTCTGTATTTATTTTGTTAACACCAAACCCCAGCTACAATAGACGTCATGTGCTAAATCTCCACCTTTATGTGTGTGTGTGTGTGTGTGTGTGCGTGTGACTAAACTTTTAAGTTTTTGTGTCTTGATTTATGTGTAGTTTATGTCCTCACAATTTGCCATTAAAAATTATATTTAAAAAAATACTGCTATCACACAGGGACACAGCAAAAAGTGACATATTTCTTTATGTCAGTTTGCAGCTCACTGGACAATGGTGGCCCTCAGGAACATTTTGCGCGGCCCCCAAATGTGACATGAAATGTGTACATTTTATTTTAAAACATACATTTGGAGTCCATTTCAAAACAATTACTCTCATTTTCTTATTTCATAGAGCTCATTTGCTCTCTTTTGCTCCCCAAATCAAAGCCCCTGCTTCAACTGCTTCTCCTGTCTGTGACAAAACACTAAATGTACAAAACTCATCATCATCTCCCTTCTCTGATCTGCCATTGGCCGCCTCCGCTCCTCGTTTGAGTCCGTCAGTGACTGTCAATATCTGTCAGTCAATTGAAATATTTATCAGCCGCTTGGTTTCACAATCGCGCACACACACACGCACGCATGGACACACGCACGCATGCACACACCTGTCCCCTATGGTTTGTTACTAACATCACCTTGGCAATTTAACACCTACAGAGGCAACGTTACACCCCCCATTATCACACTGTACTGTACAAAAAAAGAAAAAGGAAAGAAACAAACAAAGAACAAAGGGACCATTAACCTGTCTCGTCCTTCTTGGAAGAATACATTTGACTATGACTCTCCAGAAAAATTAGATCAGTAGTTCTTTAACCTTTTGACACATGCACACATGCAAATTGGCTTGATTTCTTTCAAAGCACGGGAGGATGACAAGTGTCTTAACAAGAAATGACCTAAAAAATAGCAAGATATTAGGGATAAGCCAAAAAGAGACAGTAAAATAAGAAAATGGTCTTTAAAAAAGTACTAAAGAGAAATAACATATTCTTCTTTAACATTATTTTGAATATAAAAATAAATTAATTATAGATATAGTTTTCTGAACATTTGTCCTCATTCATTTTGATGATAAACCCCCTCTGCTAATATTTCCTGTTTTACTTTACATTATCTTTGCAGGACATGTCTTCCCAAGTTGCTCATTATGTTTTTTAACATAATGAGGGTCAGGTTCTCAAAAAAATTGATGTTTATTTTATTTTATTTTATGAAACTGTCGTGCACGTTTTTAAATGGCACTTTGGCAGGAGTTTTATTGGACTGAATCAAGAGAGAAAGAGGGTGGAGAGAGGGAGAGTGACAGAAAAATGGAGCATGCGGAGGACCGGGGGACAGTGGGAGCACATCAAGAGAGAGATGGAAAGTGAGAGAAGGAGAAAGTAGGGCTGCAAGGCAACTTAGTTGGCAATATTTGCTTCTGCATCCCAAGCAGTGAGAGAGATGTGCATAACATGCAGCAGAGAGTGGCAATCATCACCACGGGATGCATCCATGTTTAAGAAGAAGAAGAAGTGATGCGAGGAAATGCAACAGCTCTTAGCTTGTAATACATGTTTATTGTACATTTATTTTGCAATATACAAAATCTCATATAATATAGGCCTACTTTCAAAGCACAAATTTGGGTTTTTTTATTTGGGCTCGGGCCAAAAACTGGACATAAATGAACAACCTAAGAATTAAAATTGCAATTTCTAATAATGACAAACAATATTTATGTGCATTTCTTATTTACACAAGCACTGCAAGCTGTCAGGGGCAGGTGTAACTATGAACATATTGATGAATGCCCAAATACATGTACATTTCAACAGTTTACACACACATTTGTTCTGCTCATGTTTCATGAATGAGACCCATTGAGTGCAGTGTGTATTCAGCATGTCATTTGTTTAGTGTTGTTATAGGTGATGTTTTACATGGTGCTGCAGAACAGATACCAAAACACACACAAAGGGCAGCACACACACTGTCTCGCAGGCGTACATACTTCCCTTTTCACACACACACACACACACACACACACACACACACACACACACCCACACCCACACACACCCACACACACCCACACATGCCAAAACAAGCAGCGTGATAGCTTTATATTGGTGAAGCAATAAGCAGACACACCCTCTCTATCAGCAGCAGCAGCCATGGCCTACGTGAGAGTAATGTTTTATTCTGGTGTTTATTAAGCTCAATCTCGTCCCACTTTAAACATCCAAGACTGACTCAACAAAAGGTGACTGGAGCTCTCCGTGTCGTCAATGAAGTCAGGGGGGTGTGGCCGGTGTTGGGAATGTGAATACTGCAGTATCCCTTTCTCCATATCACCTCAGTTCCACTCACATAAATGCTGCACAGCAGTGGTGCTATACTCAATTTACAGCCTGCGGGCCAAATCTGGCCCCCCAATAGGATGCTGGGTGGCCCCCCAACCATTTTCTAAATCACAATAAAAATGAAGTTATTAACAATGGAAATTGTTTTTGCACATTTAGTACACATAAGGTGCCAGATTGCATTAAAAAGCATCAAAACAGAGCTTGTTTATCAAAGAAGTGCCAGTGGAGGATCCCCCAAACCCCCTGACAGAGGTCCTAGCAAAGCCCCTAATGTCCTAAAAACCTAGAAATGTCCTAAAATCCTAGAAACATCCTGAAATCCTAGAAATATCCTGAAATCCTGGAAATGTCCTAATATTCAAGAAATGTCCACAAATCCAAGAAAGGTCCCAAAATCTTAGAAACATTCTATAATTCAAGAAATATCCTAAAATCCTATAAACACCTAAAAATCCTAAAAATGTCCTAGAATGTCGTCAAATCTGAAAAATATCCTCAAATCCTTGTAATGTCCTAACATCCTAGAAATGTCCTGAAATCCTAAAAACGTCCTAAAATCCTTGAAACCAACATAAATCCTAGAAATGCACGCAAATCCTCGAAACATGTGCAGGGCTGCTGCCACTTGTCCCTGGTCTGCTGTCATTTTGCAAAAGTGGCCCCCAAGCATAGCAAGTTGAGCATCCCTTCTGCACAGAAAAGCTTTTACAAAGTGGCAAAATCTGTTAACATTTAATATATATTCACCTAATTTAAGTCATGGTCAACATGCTCACCAAACAGGCAAACACACGATACAATTCTGCCTCCACAAATATGTGCAAACCTCCACATTCAACTTTTTTTTAATTGCAGACAGTACACACACTCCACTGATGCACTCACAGAGCAAATCATACCCACTGCACCACATAGAGGCTTACTCTCCAGGGAGCTGACAATGGAAACAAACCAGTAAATAGGGACTGCAATCAAATGTCTCACAGTAAATGTGGTGCAGTGTTAGGCGTCATTATATTAAAATTAAAAATTAAAAAACATGTATCAATATGTTCTAGGTCATTGTGGGAAAGTTCTATTTTGGCTTCTGTGGCCAATAGAGATCAGCGATTGGTTTCCTGTTCTATTTTTTTTTTTTAACTCATGACATGTTATCATAGTTACACAGACACGCCATCATGGCGATCCACCTGCTGCTAAAAGTCACATTATAATACACTGGCTTACAGTGCAAATGTAATGTTATCATAATTCAAAACAGGTTTTCTCCAGAAGCCCAGTCATTCACTGAAAAAAAAACTTAGGTTGGCCTGTGTGGTTGGTGATGTTGATTCATTTGCCTCGCCTATTTGAATACCGACTCCACTGCAAACGTATGATCCATCTGTGATGAATATTGACCGCTTTCCATCAATCTGTGCATGCACTTCTCACGCACATAGCCATGTGCGTGAGAAGTGAAACACTGATTGATTATTTAGTTGCCAATTTATCAAGTATAACTACAGATATTTTCCTTTGCATTTGTATGTGTGTGTGTATGTGTGTGTGTGTGTGTGTGTGTGTGTGTGTGTTAGTTTGTCAATGCTGAATGTGTCAGCAGGCTGTGAGAAGAACAACATTAAATGCAGAGAACACTATAACAGAAAAAAAATCATATAGTATCTTTTGTTGCAATTCTTAGTAATAGAGGTTAAATTACTTATATATACTTATATATTGCTACTACTACTACTACTACTACTACTACTACTACTACTACTACTACT
>NW_024616792.1:0-7219 GCF_008729295.1 Plectropomus leopardus
TTCAACAATTATGAGATCTGTTGACATCTTTGTGGACTATCAGTGTTGGAAGGTTACTTTTGAACTGATACAGCATTCAAATTATTAGTTACCCTGTTAAATAATGTAACTATGTTAATTTCTTCATCAAAGTTACATGGCATTAATTACTTGATTATCTTTCTAACAAATGGTTTAACGTCAGCAAAAAAGTTGAAAAAAGTTTTGAAACACGCTGCTAAAAGAAGGCATTAATGCATGGCGAAAAGATGCAAAGCAACAGAATTGATCTTAACAATTTAGAAATTATATTCTACATATAACTTAATGTTCTGAAAAGAATATGTTCAGATTTAACCCCTTTGTAATCATGAACATTTTACTTTGTACCTAAAATTTACTTACACATTTTTTCTCAGATAAATGTTAATGATTACAGTTACATTTATTATATAATTTACTTACACGTAAGTAGTTACACACCACCACTGTGTATCATGAAAACATTCAGCAGCTGTGTGGTGCTCTGCAGCACCGGCGGTTTGGGGGTGGAGGTAAATAAGTGGAACAACGAATCTCCAAAATACTCTTCAAGCTTTTTGGCAAATTAGAAATCAGCCTGAATATGTTTGTCACAGTCCAGATGGTTTTGATGAGCTTCTGTAAGAGAATTATCCAAAAACTTTTGGCCGCTTGTTCAAATCATTGGAAGGATTTTGTGCTATATTTGTGATAAGAGATTTGAGGAATGGAACATAATGTCAAGAAATGTGTCTTGGTAATCAAAATAAAAATGGTAATAGTGATACGGAATATAATTGAAACTATACCATCTGTTTGTGACTGTTTTTAGTTCAGTTCAATCAGAATACCAAAATTACTTCTACTCAAAATAAGGTTTTATATTTCTATGCTTCTATTTTCAGCAAGTAAATATTGAACTGTTGAATCAATATTAAGTTTATATATATTGGTGCTAAAATAAGAAGCTAACTTTTCCCAGTGAGTATAGACATAAGCACCATTAAAATGTGCCAAGTTGTAGTTACTGACAGTGTCTCTCAGAGGACATCACTTTTCTCATGATAACACAGTTTGTCTCTGGAAGTTTAACAGTACAATTTCCTCCATGCAATATACATTTTAAATGTTTGTATTGCTGATGTCACTGTTAAGAGTGTTTAACCCCAATAATCTGCACGATATTTCTAGGAAATATGACAGTATGAACACTGACAGGTTATACTGGAGTACCTGATATTGTTTTTGAAACTATTTGAAAACCTCAGTATTTACACATTCAGAAATGAGCACTGCCCTCGTGTGGACAAAGTCACAAATTACATTAGTTAAAATAAATATGAAGTCAATAACATTTGGGGATTTGGGAATGCGTGAAAAGACATCTAAATTTGTGCATGTCGCAAACTAAAATGTCCAAATTGTATTTTCTCAAATAGAGAATAATAACACTGCGAAACAATTTTCACAAATGTAGACAAGATTTGTAATTTTTGAAAAAGATAAAGTAAATAACATCTGTACTCAATTTCCATACTAATTGTATCATCAAAGTTACTCGTACACGTGCACAGACACACAGGCACACACAAAGTATGTATTTTGACCATATAAACACAACAACTTGTGGCTTTTGGGGAAACTACTTGCTGAAAGTTCCTTGCAATGATTGTGTTCAGCTTCTTGGAGCCAGTGAGATTCAAACAAACAAATGATTTGAACATATTAATCAGAGAGCTTCATATTTTTTGACGTGCGCATTTTTAAACTCTGGACAGAGCCATGCTGGCTGCTCCTCCTCATTTCTTGTCTTAATATAAAGCTAGATTGATATGTCATCTTAAACTTGGAAAGACAGCAAATAAGTGCATTTTTGATCATGTTTAATTATTCCTTTGATTAAACAGCTGAAACAAATCTAGACTGTGTCTTTAGTGGCTCACTCAAACAAGGCATCCAAAAATGTCCTAAATATCAAAGGTTCAGGCTTTCTCATATTTGCTATTGATACAAGTAATTGTTTTCTTAAGTAATATTGGCTTACATTAATATCAGCCTTAATTTTGAAAGTGGTTCAGTCTTTTATTCATCATTCTATCAAGTGCAATCTCTAACAATGAATATTTTGACAGAAATGTTAACATACCAGACATAGACATAGTTGTGCATGGTATGAACTGTCCCCACTACACTTCGTCTACATCCACCACAGTGTCCTTGTCACAGCTTGCTGGTGTGGGTGGGTTTATATTGATAGCAGTGTGTTGAATGTCCCACACTGATAAGACCAGAAGAGGGTTTTTTTTCCTTTCTGTCAGATGCAGTGACAGATGTTTTAACTGTCAGCGAGGATACAGGGAAAATGCTGATGAAAACACACCATTACATTTTGAAAAACTGATATAACAAGATCCCTAAATAGCCTGTCCACGTGCAACCCCAGTCACAGAAACTTTAGATCACCGACTAAAAAGTCTGTCAAATTATTGAATACCATACTATTTTTTTTTTTGTCAAACCCTTGGAGCCTGCTTCCATATTGCACACACACAAACTGCACTTTTCAAAATCAAGCTTTAAAACATGAATATTATTTTTGACTTTCATTAGTTACTCTGTAAACCAACATCGGTCCTAAAACAAATATCAAGTATTCAGTAATTTTCAGAATTTAAACCTTTTAAATGCCAGGTTTTATCATGATGCCAGTATGTGTTTTGATGAAAATACACAAAAAGTAAATTATTTTCAATATACAACGTGCTAAGAAGATTTCCTTTATTACCACAGCCTAATATATGTCTATTATTAGCAGCAACACTTTTTTTTGTGGAGTGTCAAATACACACTCTGCACACTAAATGTGCTTTTCAAAATCAGGCTATACAAATATTATATATTATCACGGTTTTCTACTTTGATTGAGTTTAATTTTTTAACAAACACCACTCTCTATAATAAATATAAAATATTCATACATTTTTAGAATTTTAACTCTTTAAATACCAGGTTTTGTCATGATGGCACTGTTTTTAAATGAAACATAAAAATAAATAAATAAATAAATAAAAATACAAAAAATGAATTACTACATGCACTGATTGTTTTTTTTCAAATATAATTACCACAGCCTGGACTTAGTCAATGATTTGCAGCAATATTGATTGTGACAGTGCACCTAGTGGAAATAGCATTTCCTTTCTCCATATGCCAAATATGGTAAAAATGACATCATAAGGTGGACTAAAGCAAAAATAACAAAAGCAAAAGCCCAGAATGACACCCAGAAATAATACTATGCATGTCTTTATGCGTTGATTGCTGTGGGTTAAAAAACTTTTACACAGAGTATTTCAGACTTCTTGTTAGAGCTGAGCTGGAAATCCAAAGATCAAGCACACAATCTTGCCAAAACGCATGCCATATGCATGAACACAGACAGACTTGTCATGAGAAGCATGTTAAATGCACCAAATTGTCTAAAAGAGTTAATTGCATGAGAGAGACATGGATCAAGAGAAAAGGGAAGCGGGCCCACATAGACTTCTTATGCATGGGGCCCAAAATTTGGTGTTACGCCCCTGACTAACGCCAGAACAACAAAGCAAAAAAAACTGTCATGCTTATAAATGACAATGAAAGGGTTAGTAACCACGACTAGAGCCACTCCGAATACAATTTTAGCAAACCGTTTAGCGAGTAACGTTACGAAATCTTACCGCACCATCCGGGTCCTGTCCGGGGTCGGCGAACCAACAAAACACCGCGTTAAATCCAAAGGCCGATACCTAAAAAACAAAAGCAGATGTCCAAGCGCCGAGTCCCGCGGTGAAATGTTGTCCTCTTCAGATGTAACGTTTCTCTCTCGATCCGCCGACCGTTAATTTAAACTGCTAACGAAGCTAACAGCTAGCGAGCTAACGTCGGTGCTAGCTAGCTTTAGATGCTAGCGGGCTAAACAGTCCACTCGCTCTTTCCGGCGCGTTACTTTGTAAAAACGTATTTTACCGCCATACACGGTTACGAAACTAGCACCACAGACTGTGTATGCTCCCGTGTTTAGGGTCAGACATTTTCGGCTCACTATTTAGTACTTTTTCTTCGTCGCTGTTCGCTGCTCTCTCCTCCTCTCAGCGTCTCTCGAGCTCTGTTCGCCATGACTGACCACCTGACCTTCCGGCCTCGTGATTGGCTGACAGCTAAACAAGCAAAGTGCCGTTAAACTTTAACACCAATAATAAACCATATTTAAAATACTTCTTAAACCACGACAAAGTAAAACACCATTTAGAAAGCAAAAGGCGCGTATATTTTTTTTTAAAAGCGCACCATATCATGATACAACCTGAAGTAATATATCTATCTGTATATTAACATTGAGACAATTATTTTTTATATAATGAATTATCTGAAATTTTATGTTCAAATATTTAAAATACATTATCTGATTAAATATGTTCTACTGTACATACATTGCCAGAGCAGATATCTGAACGTTAGATAAAGTTAGGTTAAAAATTCTTGTTTGATTTTAGTATTATTGTATGTGCTATGTGTGATATAATAGTACATACTAATATCTATCTATCTATCTATCTATCTATCTATCTATCTATCTATCTATCTATCTATCTATCTATCTATCTATCTATCTAACAAACTAATAAAAAAAAATCTATTTTCACCATGTATGAAAATGTTATATAAATCAAGCTATGAATGACATATCAGCTAGGTCCTCTGTAAAAACCTTAATAATATAGACAACAGTAAAATTATTAAGTTTGGTGTATTTAAGTGCTGCTGCAGTTGAGATTTTTGGCTTAGAGTATAAAATACAAATTTTGAGAAAACAGCATTTAAATGTATGTATTGTAAAATCACCTACAATTTTTAGACAAAAGTTAAGACAATAGTGTAAAGAGTGTAACTGATAGATTTATGAAATCAATGATCAAATGGACCAGACAGTCAATTTTGGGTTGTCCATCACTATCTTGCGATTTAAAGAAAACATTTCATTTTCTTCTGACAAATTACCTCATTATCTCAAGAAATTGGCATTTTGTTTTCTCAAGAATCAGCATAGATGTACCTGTCATCATGAGCAAACACACTTTGTTATCTCGAAATAAAAATTTAAATAATATTGGCTTATGTACCATTGAACACCTTTGGGATGAACTTAAAAAATCTCTGAGCCGGGCATTGTTACATAACATCAGTGTTGGACCTCTCCAGTGCTCCTGTTGTTACTGAATGGGAGCAAATCAATGCAGGGAAGCTTCAACATCTAGTGGATCATCAATCACATGTATGTTTTTGGCTTGTCCATAACTTTTATTGAATTGTAAGGGATTTATGTTTATTTGCACAGGCAGCTCTGTACACCATGCACACACCCACTGACACACCTGGGACAGACGCAATGTTTCCCACAGGCTGCAAGGACTCAGGAGTTTCCATTAACAGTGATAAAGGTGTGCTGTTGTTTTTGTGTATTTTGATCATGTTGTTTATTTGTCCTTGGAGTACACAGACAGTATAAAAACTCTCACTTGTTCGCAGCAACACATTCTCTGTTCAGGCTCTCAGGTAAGAACAACATCGTCCTTTATCGCCACACACTCCATCATTCAAGCACAGTTTAGCTGACGTTTAAAGCCTCAGCCTGCTTACAGAGCAATATTGTCTAGATGGATTATATGTTATGATGGCATAGTTTAGTTGTGTTTGTTTTCTTTTAAAGTATGAATTATGTTTTCATGTCATCTCCGTTCTCTTCATTCTCTCTGGTTATTGCAGGTCTGTTGCAGCCATGCTGGTTTTCTCTTGGTCTCTGGTGACCCTGCTGCTGGTCTCCTCTTCCTGGGCTGAGGTAAAAATGATCCAGAACCATCTCGTCTCTCTGACGTGACATGAGGGCCTGCATAGGGTCCAAACAGAAATTAATATCATAAATGTTAATATGCTAAAATACACACCAAAGAAATTAAAAAATCAAGTTACAGAGCTTTTATCTTAAGACTACTACTACTAATACTACTACTACTAATAATAATAATGATAATAATAAACTTTATTTGTATAGCACTAAGTGCTTCACATCAAAAGACAAAGACATAAAATCAGAACAAAACGCTTGTAAAAATAAAATAAAATCAGAATAGAATACATAGAATGCATCTTCACATAAATAAAACATGCTTGATAATACTAATAAAAAAAGATAAATTAAGGATAAGAATTGAATGCACAGAATGAACAAAATAAGATGGAAAATAAAATAAAACCCATGACATTATTAATAAAAAATTATGTTATTTAAAATGGGTTTTTAGGTTGAAGCTACATTTTGAGCAGATTTAACCAGAGGGAGTGACATTAATAGAGGAAATGTTAAGTTCATGTTTAACCAACTACTAGGGACAACCAGCTCCCTAATTAAATCCCATATATTTAAGTCTGATATGGAAAATGACTGAAAAAAGACAGAGAAAATTTGCATAAATACATGGAAATTAATGCATAATGGCTATAAAGTTACAAACAATACATATCTTCTCTTTTTATCCACACTGCTTCTAAAATGCTGAAATATATGGAGCCCCATTGTGTTCAATATTAAATAAATAAAAGTTATTTTTAAATGAATCCTGATGATGATTTTTTTTTTCACAATTTATATACTATTACCCAGCGTGTTAACTAAAAGGTTAAGGGCTGGATTTATCTCTCAGTCTAAAAAAAAAAAAAAAAAAAAACAAAAAAAAATATGTTTTTTGGGGTCTCTTGAAAAATACTGTACCCTGCTCTTCTTTTCCATGTTACTGTTGCTGAATGCAGGAAGGTAAGAATTCAATTATTGACACTTTTATCCATCTTTAAGCAAAAACTGACCAGTAAAAGAAAAGCGTTTTATATTTTTCACATGTGGCAGAATCTCCTTTTATAGCTATTAGATATTTAATGAAAGTATGAAAAGTAATAACTATCTATCACTGCAACAAATTTTCTCCTAAAATTATCGTAAACTACTGGCAGCTGTAGTTGCCAGCATCCAACAGTTATTTTCCAGTGTCACTTCATAAATTACATTATCAATATATTTTTGTGAAATTATTACAGAATTCTGTGTGGTTTACGGTGTAATATCAGCTCCATAAAGCACCAACATATATGGTATTTTACTGTATTTTGGAAAAACTGCACATTACTG
>NW_024616793.1:0-1458 GCF_008729295.1 Plectropomus leopardus
CTCTGCAGGTTCATCAAACGTCTTTCAATCACTGTTTCGGTAACATTTCACCTTTTAAAATGTAAATGTTTTAATTTGAATGTAAACGTTTCATCTGAATTCAGCATTTATTATTTTTGTGAATAAATTCACACATTTTTTCCTCCTTGAGTGACTTCAGCAGAAGACTGAACACGTGGCCTCCAAACCTGGAGGCATATCACCAAAAGCTTTAAATGAAAAGAAAATTCACAATAAATATTGGAGAAAAAGAAAATGGCAAAATAATTAGAAAAATAAAAATCAAAAGTTTTTAAAGAAGAACAAAATTGCCATTTTAAATAAAAGGAAATGGCAAAACATTTTTAAAGAATCGAAACATCGCCCTGCAAAAGTAATTAAAGAAAATAAAAAATTCTTCCAGATTTAAAAAAAAAAATGATATGAAGAAGAAGAAATCACCAATAATTTGGCAGAAATTCTTTTAAAAAAAGAAAATGCCTAAAACTTTGAAAGAAAACATGCCTTCAAAACCTGCCAGCTAACTGCGTAAAACATTTTTTAAAGAACAAGAAAAGGCCAAAAAAAAAAACATGGAAATTTCTACGAGAAAGAAATTGCCCAAAAATTTTTCTGAAAAAAAAAACATCATCAAAAACTTTAAATAAAAGAAATAGCAAAACATTTTTAAATAATAGAAAATGGCCAAAAAGAAGCATGATTGCCAAAATAATTAAAGAAAAAAGATATTGCCAATTGCCATTTTGTAAAGAAAAAAGCAATAAAGGGATGGCCAAAAATTCAAAAATAAATCACAATAATTTTTCAGAAAGACTGGCAGAAAACTTTTCAAGAAAAAATCACCAAAAACTTTTAAAGAAAAAGGAAAACATAGATTTTTTTAAGGAAAAAGAATAAGCCAGATTTTTTTATTAAGAGAAAAATAAATGACCAAAGGTTTTTGAAGAAATAAAATGGGCAAAAATCTTTAAGGAAAACATGATTTCTAAGTGTGCCGGCATATTGCTTAAACATTGTTAAAGAAAAAAAATTGCCAGAAATTTTGCAAAGAAAAGATTCGCCAAAAAATTCAGCAAAAACGTGTCTGTGAGTTCACAAGGCTTGTTTTCTTTAACAATCAGCGCTAAAATAAAAACAAACGTCAGCCATTAAAAGTTGCGTGTCCCACGCAATCCCATAAAAAATATAACACAAGTGCCTCTCTAGTGCTAAAAATGATTCAACACGCCTTCTGCTGTTTTGCACCACCCTCTCCCACCCTGTTTTTGTTTTTCCTCTTTTTACTATAAACACACACACACACACACACACAGACACACACACACAGATACACACGCACGCACACACACAGACACACGTACGTGCGCACGCACACACACACACACACAGATACACACAGACACACACACACAGACACACACAGATACACACGCACGCACACACACACACACACACACA
>NW_024616794.1:0-4605 GCF_008729295.1 Plectropomus leopardus
TATTTGTCCCACATCACATCCATGCTGGGTTTTTTTTATCTGATCATACATACTCATACATACATATTTTACCTGCCCTCTGTTATCAGTTTGATTTCTGCTCTATTTTCAGTCCCTTTTTTTTCAGGATCTATGAATCACCAGTGTAAATGTGTGAGAGCTGATAGCTGAGGGGCTGCCACTGTGGACTACATTTGACATTATGGTGATGCTAGATTACTGAAAATAATATTTATCATAATATTTTCAGTATTCACACAAATCACAGGACCCCCAGGTATTATCTTTTTTTTCTCCTTTTATTGTTTACAAAATACCAACATAAATACATAAGAGGAGGCTGTGTGATATTGCTGTGTGTGGATATGTGTGTGTGTGAAACAAAGGAGCAGGCAGAAAAGACCACGGAAACAAACGCTCCACCCCTCTGTAACAAACACACAGTGGCTTTCACGAGTCAGAAAAACAACAAAAAAAATCACCTTCAGATACTGTAGACAGAGAAGAGTAAAGACATGTTGTACATAGAAATAAAAATCACGTAAAATAAAAAGTGATAAAATACTGCGATATAAAAGCAGCTAAACCTCAGTCTGTTGAGAAGATGGTGAGGAGGAGGAGGAGAAGCACAGCACAGACAGTGTGAGGGACCATCCATCTATAGACAGACAGGATATTCAAAATCTTCTTTTTCGAGTGCAGCCCTTAGTGCACGTTCCCCAAAGTGAAAGTGCTTGTTGAGTTTCAGTGAAGTGAAACTAAACAACAGTGGCAGATCTGGGAAATCTGCCCCGCAGGTCGAAGGCTGGACACAGATGGACAGTCAGACATCATCAACTCTCTTTTTTTGACTTCCCATCAGTCCTTGATCACTTCAATAAATTATTGTTTCAAAGGAGATATAAAAAACAAAAAAACGGCAACCTCCTCCTCTCATCAGCATCTACACAAACACCCTCATCCTCCATTCACACATGCAATCAGACTGTGCTCCTTGTAGTGTGTCCAAATTCAACTTGGTTACACTCTCATTGGAACCCCTTTTTATATTCAAAGCTCAAAAGTCAATATTATCTGTACACCAAGGCATTTTTTCTTTTTTTTTTTGCAATCTACAATCATCAAGAGCGAAAGCAGTTCCCCAACATATTGTCGTTACAGTGAAGACGCTTTAGGCTACAAGGCAGGGAGGGATCAAAACACCAAAGAAGGACCATTAAGGGAATGTGATGAGACACACAGCAGAGACGCGTCGATTAACAGCTCTACTTCACTTTGCATTTTTCTCCCAGCGAGACTCTAAATCCCCATAAACTGCAATAAAAAAAACTCCATTGAAAACAAATCTCTGCCTCCAAAAACCTTAAATTTAAGGTTGGCTTTTGTTCATTGGCTAATGTATATATCGATAAGTGGAGGGCCACTTTTTATGTCATATCACTACCTGAAATGTATATATACATTAACATAAATACAGCCGAGGAGACACCACAACACTGAAAATAACTGCAGGCGGTACGCTGCCATGACAGTGGACATGATTCACCAGAGAGGACAATATAACGAGGCAGAGACACACTAAAAGACTCTATCGGCCTGAGTCAGATTTCGGGGATTTCTCTACTTAAACTCTGCTGTTCTGGTCGACCCCTGTGGCTTTATGCTACCGGGTGAGCGCGGTGGAACACAAACAGTCCGAATAACAAGATCACGACCTGGCAAATTATCGTACGCTGTGTTTAGATTGAGCAGTTTGTGTTTTACAGTCGAGATTAAAGGTGTGGAGGGGGGGCTAAAAACTACTATCGTCCAATCGCCTGCCAGGTGGAAGAAGGAAGGAAGTGCGCTCACTGGGCGGTCGTGGCGGTGCCAAAGGTCTCCTGGGAGGCATACACCATGTACAGGAAGCCATCCTGGTCCCGCTCCCGTTCATAGACCTCGGAGATGGCGGCCGACACGGACACCATGCTGTGGCCGTTGACCAGCAGGAAGAAAGCTTGATTGGAGTTGAGCTGGAGGCGCCTCCTGGTGGCGAGACCAGGACATGGCAGAGTGAGGAGGAGAGGAGAGGGGAGGACATGGCAGAGTGAGGAGGAGAGGAGGGGAAGAGAGGAGAGGAGAGGAGGCGTACCTGATGATCTTGATGAGTTCACTCATGTTGACGTGGTCTGGCACCAGGAACTTGGTCTTGTCCAGGATGGGGAGCTGTTTTTCTCCTTTATACCTCTCAATGATCACCTGCAGGAGACACACACATCATCGATCAATGACTCCTCCGCTTCTATTCTGGGGGAGTTCTGCAGGAGCATTATCTCCTGTGCTGTTTTTAGACCTGATCCTCTGACAGCTGGAACCGCTTCAGGACCAGAGTCACCGATAGTCCAGCAGGGAGATATAACGGGGAGATGAGGTCACACATATCAGATGATATGAATACAAAGAAAAAAAGAACAGCTCTGCTTGTTTGTGAGTCTTAAAGGGATAGTTCGCCCAAAAATGAAAATTCAGTCATTATCTACTCACCCTCATGCTGATGGAAAGTCCAAAAAATGTCTCCATACTGCTCGTCCAAAGAAATCCAGGTATCCCGAAGCCCCGACGTGTCAAGTTGTTTGAAAAACACGTTACTGGCGTCATGTTTTTAGCCTCGTTGTAGCTTGGAGCTACTAGTGCTGGAGCCGCGTTCACATATGCGTGCTCGCATACTTTTGTTCTGTTCGTTTGTTTGTTTTTACCGAACCAACTAGCAGGTTTTCGCCCTAAAAATGTTCGAAGAATGGAACAATTCAATGTTTGAGTCATGTTTCAGTAATGTTGTCAGCCGCAAGTTTTCTTTTAGTTCCCAGAATGTTCTTTTAAGGTTTGGGTAACATCCTCAATAAACGTCATCAAAATGTTACAAATGTTGTTGTGTGTTGTTGTGTTGTTGTTTTTGTTAACATATCATTTTTTAACGTACATCACAGGTACGTTTCGTAAAAAAAAAAGGTGTAATGGTAGGCCTCAATAACATCCTGAAAACATTTTCTGAATATTGCTTTGAAAATGTTCCTCCTTTGTTCTCATGTAACATTGTGGGAATGTTTTACAAAAGCATTCAATGATCTGTCGCTTCTCAACGTCACCACAACATCCTCAGAATGCTGCAGTTAAAACGCTGCGTTTTAGTCAGCATTTGACCTTTAAGGAATATTATTTGAAATGCTAAACATCCTTAAAGGTCTTTGAACATCAAATTAAAATGTTTTCTGTGAAACATTATTGGAACGTGTAGGTAACGTCCCTACTCGCTGCAGGAGACAAATACTTCTCTTGGTTGAAGCATCTACACACTCGAACCATCGTTTTATAAATCGGCGCTTTTGAAAGAAGCTCTAATGGTTGAATAAAAGAAAAAACACCAAAAATGTCGTTTTTAATCTGATGAACGGACTTGGATTACTTCCGATGAGCAGTATGGAGACATTTTGTGGCTTTATTGTGTTTTTTTTTGTTTATTTGTTTGTGATCAGATCTTTATTTAGTTTTGTGCAGAGAATAACAACAAATAGTATAATAACAAATCATATACACACAGCCGAATTTTATGACACTCTAAAAGGAAATTTGGCTTAGAATGACCTGTGATGTCATAGAATTTTAAATAAAATAATTTATTTATTTAAAAAAGGAAAAAAATACAAAAATAAAAAATCTAATTACAAAAAAAAAGATTATATTATGTATTTTTTTAATGTTTGAATTCTGGTCACCATTTGCTTGAATTGTTTGAGAGATGACTGCGTTTTCATTTTTGGGTGAACTATTCCTTTAAGTCCATTTTCCCTGAACCAAGACTAATTTGCTTGCGCTACAAACATTTGATCTTTTATTCAGTGAGACATTTAATCAAGTTAAGATGGTTTTTTTTATAATCAAACCCTTTAAAAACAGCACAGTCAGTACACAGAGCACTTCGTCACTGACGGTGTAAAACCTGCATCAGCTATAAGACTCAAACTCTAATCCACAGCAGCCGGCTGCCACACAGCATCCTCTGTCTGAGTCTGAGTTTATACAGTTCAAAAGCACTCTCAATTACTTATCTGAGCCGTCTAATGTCCTAGCCAATAGTCCACGTGTTTACGCTACCTTTGATAGGACATTATGCACACTATAATAACCTTTTGTTTAAAGTACATTATCGGGCAGCCGTTTGATGTGGATAAAATATTACAACATGGTAGTTATACAAAGTACACCATGAGTTTATTTTCTGGAAATTAATTAGAGAACTTGTTAATAGATGAAACTGATGGCAATCAGCACTGAGCAATATTGACAAACTCACAATATTTGAACCCCTTGAACTGCAAAGAAATTTTTGCTTATTGTAATGTTATTTCTTGGAGTACATTCAGATCCTTTATATCCCTAAAATCTGTACAACCAAAGCTAAAAGTTATGCAACTCAATAATCCATTATACTTGATAAAAGTATTGAAACTGTGTCATTATAAATAAAATACAAAAATCTGACATTTTTTCCTGATATACCAGATATTAAATAATAAAAAAAAATGCTGATCCAAAATATTTTTAAATGTAGAAATAAAACGAAAATAT
>NW_024616795.1:0-4075 GCF_008729295.1 Plectropomus leopardus
TGTGTGTTTCATACGGACCTCTCTTCCTGGTCCCCTGGTGCAGAGGGCTGTTCAGGTAACTCACGGCACTCTTTTTCCTCTGAAACCGAACAGCAGACAGAGACGCGTTACTTAATGTGAGTGATTCACTCCGAATCTTCATCCGCAGGGTTCGACGCATCGTCGTGGACGACATTTCAAAGCTTTCCCATGACTTCTCAAGGACCCGGAGTACGAATGTTCTTTCCCAAAATTCAAACTCTGTTCAAATATGATTTCAGATTCTAAATGATGTGTTCAAGGACCGTCAGAAAATTTGAAGATTCGACAATAATTTCAGTTTTTACAGTTTCTGGCTGGTACGTGGTGTTATTTTGGGCCATTTTTAAAAGAAAACATGCCTTTCAAAAAAAAGGGAGAAAGAAAAATGGTTTGGTGATTTTCTCTTTTTTTCATTTTTGATGATTTTTTAAAGAAAAATGTTGATTTTTTTTAAATAATTATTTTTAGCAAAAAAATTTTTTTTAGAAAAAAATCATTTTTCCTATTAAACATTATTCATGATTTTTTTAAAAAAAAATCTTTGGTGCACCTTTAATAAGAAAATTTGATGGTTTATTTTTCTTTAAGATTTGGAAAGATTTTTGGCTTTTTGTTTTAGAAAAATATTTTATTTCGATATTTCAATAATATTTTGTTTTACAAACATTACTGACAATCTTTAAAGAAAATAAGTATATTTCTTTAAGATTTTTTAAAAGATTTTCAAAGAAAAAAAAGTGTCTGTTTTAAGATTTGTTTTGCAATTTTTCAAAACACACGTCTTCCAAACCTGCGGGTTATGTTTTCTTTAAAATACCCCCAAAGTGACAACATTTATTAGAGCAGAAACTGTACAAACAGAAATTATCGTTGGATTTTCACATTTCTGACGGTCATTGAACACATCAGGTATTAATATACAGGTATCATTTCCAAAACTTTAAAGGTAAACATGTTTGATGAAAAAATGCTGTCACGCTGAATATGTGTTTCTGCCGCTGTATGCCGCCGTGCATTTATGTGTGTGTTTATAAACAATAATATAAAAAATAAACAGAAGCATCCGAAAAATCCAGAAATCCTCATAAATGAGAAGCTGAAACGATGTTTTCTGTTCCGTGTGTTTTACGTATTAATTCACGTCGCTGCGTGTTAATTCTGTATCGGTAAATTAATCAGTGGTTCCTCTTTCTGATGACGAGCGGATTAATAATTAATAACCGAAAGTTGTAAAATGAATAAAAATAAAGAATAATAAGCTGTAAACTGAGGACAGCGCAGGGCGTCCCTACCTCCGGCTCAAAGACGGCGCCGCTGTACACCGGGTTGGCCGTCGTCCTCCTCTTCCTCTCCTGTCTCTTGCTCTGAATTTCTGTCAACAAACATTAGAGGGTTAACGTCGCGTCCGTCCAACATCGGGGCGCAAAGACATTGACCAGCACTCACCTTCCAGGTGGTCGTGTGTGACGAGGCCCAGAGACACCATGAAGGCCAGTTTCTGGAAGAGACAGACAGAGACAGTTGTGTCTTCGGAGACAGAGACAGGTTTATGAGCAGAGACACAGATGGTTTTATGGTTAGAGACAGAGACAGTTTCCAGAGCAGAGGGACAGTTTTATCAGCAGAGACAAAAACAGAGACAATTTATGGTCAGAGACAGACAGTTTCTAGAAGACAGAGAGAGTTTTATGGACAGAGACAGAGACAGTTTCTTAAAGAGACAGACAGCTTTATCATTACAGACAGAGTCAGTTGTGTCCTCAGAGACAGTCTTGTCCTCAGGTGTCAGTCATTTCACAATAGAGACAGTTTTGACTTCAGAGAGACAGTTTTCTGGTCAGAGACAGAGACAGTTTTGTCTTCAGGACAGTTTTGTCTTTAGAGACAGAGACATTTTTTGTCTTCAGAGACAGAGACAGTTTTGTCTTCAGAGACAGAGTCAGGTTTGTCTTTAGAGACAGTTTTTTCTTTAGAGACAGAGACATTTTTTTAGATAATTTCTGGTCAGAGACAGGGACAGTTTTGTCATCAGAGACAGTTTTTTCTTTAGAGACAGAGACATTTTTTGTCTTCAGAGACAGAGACAGTTTTGTCTTCAGAGACAGAGACAGGTTTGTCTTTAGAGACAGATAATTTCTGGTCAGAGACAGGGACAGTTTTGTCTTCAGAGACAGTTTTGTCTTTAGAGACAGAGACAGTTTTATGGTCAAAGATAGAGACAGTTGTGTCCTCAGAGACAGTCTTGTCCTCAGGTGTCAGTCATGTCTCTGTCCTCTCACCTCGGGGCTCTCCTCTTTTTTGGGTCGGGGGGGAGGAGGAGGAGACAGCGGAGGAGTGGAGGAGGACGGGGCGCTGACGACCGCCTTCTGCTCGGCTCCTCCTCCGGCTTTAACAGTCTGCGGAGAGGAAGACAAAAAGACAGGAGGACAAAAAGAGGACAGCTGTGGGGACAGGACTCAATCACGCTGTAAACGGTGACGGTAAAAACAGTGACAAGTAATTTGAGGTCAATTTTTAAGTTAAGATGCTTCGTGCAAACGGACACAAAAATGTCTGTGTTGATTTAAGGTTTTTAAATTCCTCACGTCAGCAGAAGTTAACGTTTTTACCCCAACGGCAGAAAAAATGAGCCACACTGAAGAAATCTATTTTTCTTCATTTAAATACTTTGACAAAAAGAAAATATAAAAATAATATAAACACTCAGAAATCATCACAAAAACAAAAACGTGTCAATATTTCATCATGAGTTATTCCTTTGAAACCTGGAGCGAGACAGAAAATATATTCAGAAATGCTTAATTTATAAAAAAAAAAAAAAATACAAATTAAAGAACAAACACATCAAAAATTATATAGAAAATGAATGTGAAGTATTTAACCCTTTGGTACCTCGAGGAAACTGGTGTGATTTCTTTGAAAAACATGGAAAAAAGGCAATTAGCAACTCTAAGAAATGCTCCTGATATTACAAGAAATTAGTAGATTTTGAAAATTATTTTGGGGACTTTTTACATTTTATTTTTATTTTTTTTGTTTAAGTTACAGAATTATTATTTAACTTTAAGTCTTTTTCAAGGTAATTTCCTTGTTTGTTTGTTTGTTTGTCTTTTTTTACTTTCTGTCTTTTTTTTTAGTTTTATCAGTTGTTTTTATATTAACTTATTTTATTTTATTTAATTAGTTTTTTGTTTAAGTTACAGAATTATTATAAAACTCTAAGACATTTTTCCAGGTCATATCATGTCCTTGTTTGTTTGTTTACTTTTTTGTTAGTTTTTTGTTTAAATTTAAGAATTATTATTAAACTTTAATTTTTCAAGCTCATTTTTTTTGTTATTTTTTATTTATTTTTTTAAGGTTTTTTTTTTTTTGTCTTTTTTTTACTAATTTTCAGGTAATTTTACTAACTTCTTGTTTATTTTGGGTAAATGTTTATAAAAGGGATAAAAAGGTAAAAGATGGATGCGTGGAAGTGTTGTGGATGCAGGATGTCGATCACACATGCAGACAGAAACATATGATCAGACAGTGGAGAAAGAGGCTTACATGCACGCTGTTGTTGACCTGCGGACTCGGCTCGGGGGCGACTCGTACCTTGGGCTCGGCGGTCAGGCTGCTGATCTGGATGGGCTGGGCCGGGGTGAGGATGGGGGTGAGGCTGGGCGCCTGGGCGGGGCTGGCGAGGCGCGTGGGCGCGGCGGAGACCGGCGTGGTGATGACGATGCCGGTCAGCGGGGTGGAGCCCGTCTTGCTGCACGGCTGTCCGTTGACGATGCGGACCTGGTGGATGGGCGCCGCCGACGGCAGCGAGGACGACAGCTTGGTCGCCAGCATGACGGGCCTCTGGAGCAGCTGGGGGGCCGCCATCATGGGCGGGGGAGGGGCCGGGGCGATGTGGACGTTGGTGGGCGTGGCCGGTTTGGGCCTGACCTGCTGACAGCAAACAGCCAATCAGAGAACGACACCAGGACGAGCCGACACTGCTGGGTAACGCCACTGTGGAGCTCCGACTCAGAACCTACGCTGTACTAGTTCTAATACTACTAACACT
>NW_024616796.1:0-5658 GCF_008729295.1 Plectropomus leopardus
ACTGCAGCGTTACTGCAGTGTTACTGCACGTTACTGCAGCTTCACTGCACATTACTGCAGCGTTACTGCACGTTACTGCAGCGTTACTGCACGTTACTGCATGTTATTGCAGCTTCACTGCAAGTTACTGCACGTTACTGCACCTCTTCACCAGATAGCACAAAAACACCTGAAACTGAGCAAAACAGGAGCAAATATCTACATGTTTTAGGCATCCAAAGTGCAGGGGTGGAAGAAGTATTCCGACGCTTTACTTACGTAAAAGTACTACCCACCCTGCGAAAGTACTCTGTTACAAGTAAAACTCCTGTTCTGAAAATGTCACTTAAGTATAAAATAAAGAAAATGTACTTAAAGTACAGCATGGACAGTAAAAGCACCCAGTGCAGAAATTTTTTTTTTTAAAAAAAAAGCACCCAAAAAAGTAAAAAATGATTTTAAAAAATAATATTAAAACCACCAGAAACTTAAATTAAAAAAAAGAACTTAAAAATATTTTCAAAAATAACCGTAAATGTTTATCAAAATAGCTGGCCATTTTTTATGGCAACTAATTATTGCAGCTGCACTTTTACAATCGGTTTGGTAATATCATCTGACAAGCATCATATTTTACTAACCATTTTTATGTTTCTTTATGCAAAAATCTCAATTTGTAACTAAAACTGTCACATAAATGTAGTGAAGTAAAAATTTTATTATAAAATATTAGCACAAAGTAGCATGAAAATAAAACACTCAAGTGAGGTATAAGTACCTTGACATTGCACTGAAGTGCAGTCCATGAGTAAATGTACTCAGTTAAATTCCAGCAGGCGAAGTGAGCGCAGTAAATTCAGGCTGACGATAAACAGCTCGAGCAGCGTTGAGGCTGAACGCTCGGCTGAGCGGAGCGTCTAAACAGAGGCGAGCTGCTGCAGCCATCATGCTTTTATGGCTGCAGAGCTGGAGGTGCAGCGTGGAGGCGACTCTCATCCATTAAGTGACACCACGGCCAATTACCTCCACATCGTGTACAGCGGCGCTCCGCGGCAGACGGCCGGCAGCAGCGCTTTCAAAAGATTCATTTTTCCACACGTGAGACGGAGGTTAATGTGTTTAATGACCTCTGGAGACAAAGATTTGAATAAGGAGAATCGTTACCAGCTCAAGATCAATGCTGGCATCAGAAAACAGCTGTTTCCAACACAAAACATTCACCATATTAGGGAGCTTTAAAAACCCCTCTGTAACTTCCAATTATCCTCCCTGGGATTACTATGGATTTAATGAGGAGAATCAATGGAAGATAATGGTTCTGCACAGGTGTGTGTGCATGTGCGTGTGTCTGATGTTCACACTGCAAGAAGTCTGAAATTCATTACTGAAGGATCGGCCCACTCACTGAGGCTCCAGATGTTCTGTGCATCGATTAGTTCAAACACATCCTGACACTGCGCCAGATTCCATTTAAAAATTGGCATATTAAATATTACTCCACCTCTCAGACAAAAACTAGTCCCCCCAAAACTGGTTTAAACTCATGAGACATAACATCACAGCCCAGCCTTCATTTCGGCTCCCATACAGAGCACCAAAATAAGCTCTAGAACACACACACACACACACACACTCACACACACACTCTTACTGATAGTGGATATCTCCATGCCGAATCATAAACACCTCAATGCTTACTGCAAAACAAAACAACTTGTGTCACTTAGTGCTCTTTCCATTTGCCAGCACCCAAAAAACAATTCAATTTGAGGTTTTATAAGCAGACTTTGGTGTGACTTTCTCCAAACAAGTGAGATAAGGGAAATCAATGGAAGATAATGCTTCTGCACAGGTGTGTGTGAAGTTCACACTGCAACAAGTCTGGAATATATTACTGAAGGATCGACCCACTCACTGAGGCTCCACATGTTCTGTGCATCGATTAGTTTCAACACAATTCTGCCAGATTCCATTTAAAAAACTGCAAATTTAACATGACATCACCTCTCACACAGAAACCAGTCCCTCCAAAAACACACTGAAAAGGGCCTGTGACAAACCATTGCAGTCCAGTCTTCATTTCTGCTCACATAAAAACCATCCAACTACGTTCTCAAACACACACACACACACACACACACACACAGACAGACACACACAGAAACACCCTCATAAAGGACATCATCCATGCAAAATCATCAATACATAAATGCTATTTATTAAACATCACAGCTTATATCACATGAAGCATGTTTTTACAATGGAATTTGGTGTGACATTCTCTAAACAAGAGGAGATTCAGTGAAAGATAATGGTTCTGCACAGGTGTGTGTGTGTGTGTGTGTGTGTGTGTCTGGAATACATTACTGAAAGATCAGCCCACTCATTGAGGCTGTGCATGTTCTGTGCATCGATTAGTTAACACATTCTTGCCAGATTGCGTTCAAAAAACTGCGAATTTAACATGACATCACCTCTCAGTAGATTCTAATAACTCCAAAAGCCTGCATTTTATAGCCCACATATAAAACAAGAAATTTAAGTTCTAAAACACACACACCCTTTCATTATTATCTGACACAATCTATGCCGAATGATCAATACCTCAATGCTGTTAATAAAATGTCAAAACATATGTCACATGATACGTCTGCCATTTACCAACACCCCAAAAATAATTAAATTAGAGGTTTTGTAAGCGGACTTTGGTGTGACGTTCTCCAAACAAGCGCGATGGGGAGAATCAATGGAAGATAGGTGTGTGTGTGTGTGTGTGTGTGTGTGTGTGTGTGTAAAGTTAAGAGAACAAGAAGTAGATTCAATCTGCAATACATTATTGGAGCTGCTCAACGGGATCAGCCCACTCACTGAGGCTCCAGATGTTCTGTGCATTGATTAGTCCCAACACATTCCGACAGAGCTCCGCGCCAGATCCCGTCTAAAAATCTGTGAATTATGTATGACCTCAGCTCTCAGTTAAGACTCGTCCCTCCAAAAACAGTTAAAACTCCTGTGACGAGCCACCACAGCCCAGCCTTCATTTCGGCTCACATACAAACACCAACCAAGTTCTCAAACACACACACACACACACACACTCTGATTAATAAGTGCCGACGCCACAAATGGCCATAACATTGATTGAAGCTTGACGACTTGCATTAAATCAATACCAGAAGTTTTTCTCAACGTAACACACCGCTTGGTGGCCGCTTTGCATGCCGAATCACAAACACATAAATGTTCTTTGCAAATCACCACAATTTATGTCAAATGGTGCGTTTTCCATCCGCCAGCACCCAATAAATGATTAAATCTGAAGTTTTACATGCGGAGTTCGGTGTGGCGTTCACCAAACAAGCCCGGGGGGCGGGGGGGCGTATCGGGGGCAGGGCGTTGATACGAAATCACGAGTGAAATCTTTAAAATCTCCTTAAAGCTTTGAGGAGCAGCGTTGAGAAACTTGAGTTTTTGCATAAAACAGTAAAATGTTGAAATCTTACCTCCTGACGAGCCGCCGGAGTCTCTCTCTCTGAACAGGCGGGTGTTTTCTCTGCTATTCCTCACAAAGTTAGAAAATAAAACTCGTCCTGCGTGTTTGAAAAGTTCCCAAATTTAAATCCTGGTTTCCGGAGCCCGGTGTGGAGGAGGAAACCCGGAGAGAAGTTTGACTCCGACAATATTCCCCGAAACAAACACACCGAGCAGCTGCTCCGTCCCTCCGCCGCCCGGTGAGCCAGCAGCCGGTGAGCCGGTGAGCAGAGTCCCGGTGCTCAGCTGGAGATCCGCCCGCACATCCGGCGGCTTCTTTAACGGCAGCAGAGTGTTTTTCTGACCGGAGACACGCGCACCACCGCCGGCCTGCAGCTCCGCCGAGGACGCGCAACAAACTGGGGAGGATCTGATGAGGCTTTTACTCCATCCTCCTCCTCCTCCTCCCCCTCCTCCTCCTCCTCCCAACACCCCCTTCAGGTTTACAGTCAAGTCACACACAGTTAACCCCATCAACACCGGAAGTACAGCTAGTCTCCTTTCAAAATAGAGGCTGCAGTCTCTCCTGGAACAGTCAGATTTATTGGCACAGTTTGTTTCCTTCTTTCTCCAGATCCTTACAAACTAACAGAGCACATTTTCCAGTTTGTATTCATCGAATAGTTTCTGTCTGATTTTGAGCAAACGGGATAAAACCAGAAACAACACGAAAGACGGAAAAAACACCTTCTCTACAGAGAAGCAAAATACACAAATTTTACTGATGTGCAAACACTTTTTGCAGTTCTATTGCACAGCTTTGTCACCATATTGTGTCTGTTTTTAGTTGCTTTGTGTCTCTGTAGTCATTTTGTGTCTATTTGTGGTCATTTTGTATCTATTTGTGATCGTTTTGTCTCTATGGTCATTTTGTGTCTGTTTTTGATCATTTTGTGTGTCTTTGTGATTGTTTATCCCCTTTTTGTAATTGTTGTGAGTCTGTTTCATCGTAGACTAATTACGAGCATTAAAAAGTGCAGCCATTGCATTCTTAACATGATCGTGTTTAATATGAAACACTTTATGTGCAGCTGTCACTGCTGAGAAAGGCGAGAACACACACGAGATTAATAACTCTGAATATTAATCACGTTTTTAATTACAAATTAGCAGTAGCTCCTTCCTTTGCACACACTCATTTCCCATTATTGCAGGGTGACATATTAACATCAACGAGCTGACTTTACAGTGTCTGTGTAAAACTAGATTTCTGTATATTCAGTCAAAAACAGCTTAACTAAAAGGGATTTTATTTTGAAAGCGGCAGCAGGAAGTTGTCCTCTGTGTTTTCTGATTTGACGATGTCAGATTATTAAAATCAGCCCCACGAGTTTAAATTAAAGGCCTTTAAAGAGCGACACCTTTAAAGACAACAGCAGGGATATAAAAGATTCTAATGTTCATATCTTTAATTAGAGACTGATGATTTATATAAAAACATCTCAACAAAAATGAATAAATAATCAAAGTGATGTTGAACGTGCTGCTGCAGAATAATCCCTCTTTCAGATTAAAGTTTACATAGATTACACAAACTTTACATGCAGGATCATTTTTGGGACTCCTCTGGTTATTGATTGGATTTATATTTAATGTCATCTGAACATTTTCCTCCTCACATGGTTCTTAAATCGCAGCGCTGAGAGTAAATGTAGCAGGCGGCGTGCAGAGCGTCGGCGCTGTCAGGCCCGGTTAAGCGTGCAGTCGCCCCTGCTGCTAACTGGAGGGCCTGCAGACGCACAAAGGAGTCTTTGTTGCCGGAGAATTAGTCTGAGGAGTAATCCTTGACACCGGGCCGCTCGGAGGCCCGACCTTTTGTTTCTTAAGTCTCCTGAATGTTATAGGAGGAACCCGCCGCTCTGCAACACGGCCCCGAACGGGCCCGAACGGCCCAGAACGATCTGTGCAACATCATGACTCAGAGCCGAATACCCGCATCTGTGTTTGTCAAGTGGCTGGAAGTTAAAAGGTCAAAGGTCAGGAGCCAGGAGTGAAGCCTGAATACACACATGCATTTTTCATCCACATTAAGGCTGGTGACATTTAAAAAACCCTTAAATTTAACTCATACACCATCATCCTCATCCTAAAACTGGCTGAAGCACCGGGAGGGGGGACAAGAAGTGACGTATTTTGTATTTATTTTAC
>NW_024616797.1:0-5245 GCF_008729295.1 Plectropomus leopardus
TTTTAAAACTTTGTCATTTGACCAACATTAGAAAAAACTTCTGAAGCTGCAGGTGAAAGAACCTGAAACACAGAATTTCTCTTTAATAACAAAGACAGTTGAGCAAAACAAAACTTCTCCGTGTTGTTTTGGCACAGTGCAAGGTCCTACATCAGTGCTGTCATTCCTGCGCCGCCTGTGTGTGTTCAAATAAGTCACGTCTACACAAGGTTAGCTCTGTGTGTTTGTGTGTGTGACAAGCAGAGGTGTGTGTCTGCCATTACAGGACTTGTATGCTGCTGGTGAGGGCAAGTTTGGCACAGATGAGGAAAAATTCATCACAATTCTTGGCAACAGGAGCGCAGAGCATCTCAGAGAAGGTGAGCGTGTTTGTGCCAGCGTATTTAAATGTTATGTGTAATTTGTCAGTCAGCTGCTGAAAAATCAAAGATCAAAAGTTGCAACTTATAATCACTATGCACTCATGTTTTATTTCACCTAAATGACTCAGAAAGGGTCATTTTCTGTTCAAATATATCTTTATCTTCAATACCTAACTAGAAATTTCAGTAAATTTCTTTTCCCACAAAAGGGACAAAAAGTGGAAGCCAAAACAACAACAAAGTGAACACTACACAACTTAGACACACAGGGGGAGAGCGGGTTTGTAGAGTTTATTAAGGTGTGATAAACAACCACAAACTCAGCTGCGGTCCTGAGGGCACAAACGACTGGCTGCAACAGAGACTTATTTAAGCTGGTTAGTGAGTCAGATGCCCGAACTGAAGGCACAACTCACTGAAAAATTAAAGCGTGCAGCAAGAAACAGGTCAGTCGACGGGTTAGACGAAGCTAAAGTGAAAGGGAACGTGATCCCCAACAAGAGTGAGCAGTGGGAGGCCGAACATACTGTCCCTCTGCATGAGTCCTCATACTTAACCTTTAGGGACTGTTTGGCGCATTTTACAGGCTTTTCATTCTTCATTTTTTAAATAATTTTGGCTGTGTTCATGCATATGGCATACATTTTGGCAAGATTGTGTATTTTTCTTTAACCTTTTAATTTCCAGCTCAGCTCCTACAATAACTCTAAAGCACTGTGTAAACAAAATTATTACATTCATACTGTTAAGGGCAAAACAATGCTCATTAAAACCCATTCAAACTGCAGTTTTTGATCCCACAGCCATCAAAGCATAGAAACATGCTTTGTGTTCTTTCTGAGTGTCATTCTTGGCTTTTGCCTCGCAAATTTCGTTTTTACAACTATATCATTTTTACTGTTTTCCACCTGATGGTGTCTTTTTTAACATTTTTGGCATATGCAGAAAACACATGCTATTTCCACTAAGTGCACTGTTACAATCAATGTTGCTGCAAATCACTGACATATCCCAGGCTGTGATAATTAAAAAGAATCAACTTTGTCTGTAGTATATTGAAAATAATAAATTTTTTGTGTATTTTTTTTCTCATCAAACAACATAGTGGCATCATGACAACATCTTGATTAATTAATTAAATTGGTTAAAATTCTGTAAATTAATGAGTAATTGATATTTATGATTAGGACTGATGTTGGTTAAAAAATTTAATTCAATGACAGTTGAAAATCATATAAATGTTAAATACTTCTTTTATGGGCTGATTTTGTATGCAGAGCGATACAACTACAGGTGTGACCAGCATGCACCTGGGTGGGCAAAATGTTTTGTTTTTTTTCACCAGAGCAAGAGAGGCAGCGGAAGACATGATTCCTTTGTTCCTTGGTTTGCTTGTTTATCTTTTGGATAAATAAATCAAGAAATACCACAATAACTATGAATGACGCCCATGCTGCATCAGTGGCCCTTTAAATGTTTGATGTAAGTTTGATTTTTGCTGACAAATAGCCGCTACGAACATTTTTGCGGCATTAACAGGCCGCTGAAAAAACTGACGTGGTTTGCAAAATTCACTCTTTAGTTAATTTTGGTAGTATTTTCACTTTCAGCTGATCATTAAGTGGTAAATTGATGATCTGATGGTTGTGCTGTTGGTGTTCCTAAAAAAGTGGATTCTTATAATACCAGTGATCAATAAATACTAAATATGATGCCATAAAACAGCCAAAATCGCAAACAAAGCACAAAAGTCATGTTAGTTGTATATGTGTTGTGCTTGTCTTGTTCTCTGCAGTGTTTGATGCCTATAAGAAACTCTCTGGCTCCGATATAGAGGACAGCATTAAGGGAGAGACCACTGGGAATTTGGAGGACTTACTGGTAGCTGTTGGTAAGACCTGAGATTCATCAGGACACTTTTCTGTTTTTTTTTATCTGTTTTTGGCTAAAACTCATGCTTTAATAAAAGAGATGATAACACTCTGTGGTGGAAATCGATGCCAGCACAACGACAAAAGATTAACATGGCAGAAATTCAATCTCACACAGAGTCCTGACGTTGCCTCTTTGCTCCGCAGTGAAATGTGTCAGGAGTGTCCCAGAGTTCTTTGCTGATGGCCTGTACAGATCTATGAGGGTAGGCGTCACCGTCACACAACCTCAAGAGTGTTGTTGTCAGGTTTTGTATGAGACTTTGAGTATTGGGAGAAGAAAAAAACTTTTTCAAAAGGTTTTCTGAAAGAAATTTTGGAACCTGTTTATCTGATCTCCTCGAGTCCTTAAAGGGACAGCCCTGCATTTCTGGATATAGTCATGACCGAGCCAAGAAATAGTCTGGCACGTGATCTCCATAAAACTCCACAACTTGTCATTTTTCCAAAGTCGTTTTGTATAAATTCAGCAAATGAGATGTAAAATTAAAAAAAAAAAAAAAAATCATACAAACAAGCAGATGGACAGAAAAAAGTAATACTTACGTAAAAATAAATACATGAAATATATTACATTCGTAAATCTAAATCTGCACACCATACATTTGATAATTTTTTGCAGTAGTCAAGTAGTGTAGTCAAGAAGCTTAAACCTCCAAAATCACTGGATTAGTCCTTAAATAAGAACCCTCTGAAGACAAACCCAGTTGTGTTTTTGAAGTACTTCTTCTTAGTAACTTTTCTTCCTCCAAATAGGATTTACAGTATAGTTAAGGGATTAAACATCACCATATGAGACAGTGTGAGGCCCTCAGTTACAGAATGTCTCTCTGAAAGAAATAAAAAGAAAGATGTTTTACATTTTCTTGGACTATAAAACTGGTTGAAGATGCAATTTCATAGATTATTAACTCTGGCTGCTGAATTTGCTTCTGTGTTTAGCGCGCTGGAACTGATGACGACACCCTGATGAGAATAATGGTGTCGAGGAGCGAGGTGGACATGTTGGACATCAGAGCCATCTTCAAAAAGAAGTACGGAGCGTCTCTTTACAACACGATCCAGGTACGGCTCACTCTGACAGCCCTCTGTTTCTTTATGATCTCTACTTAAGAAGAAAATAAATGTATTGATGTAACACCTGATGTAACTCTGTCACCGTTTTACCCCGCTGACGCTCTAAACATGCTCATCTGTCCCGCTGCATGCTTTAAATCACCAGCTGTGTGTACGACGTTCATGCCGCTGATACGCCATTCATGTCAGTGCAGTGATGGGTTGGAGATCGGTGATTTACTTTAAATGCCTTTTTCAGCGTGATGAGACTGAGATGACGTTCTCTGCTTTTCACAGCAGCCGAAGTGAATTAATCTATTCTCCCGGGTCCAGATGTTCCTTGCAGTGAAGAGTTATTGCCATCCTCCTGGAGCAATGGCCAATGCTGAATAGATAAATGACATCATGAAATAATAAAATATATAATTTAAGCAATATTTAATTTTTGACACTTTTTGTAGAGTTCATTTTTATTTCATCGTTCCAACTATTACTTCAAGTTGTGCCTTTTATCAAAAGTATTCATACTACATGGAGGTATTTTTCCCCAGTGATGCCTTTTCATGTCACTTTTTATGACTTAACACAGACAGCTGATATTTTGATTGTTATTATGGCTGCACTCCATTTATATTTCACTTCAGTGGCCCTTTTATTGTGCAGGATGGTTCATTGTCGTGGCTTACTGGCTCTTTGAAATGAGCGATAATTGATGTCATTAGTTTCACCTGTGCTCTTCCTGCTGCGTCGACGATGTGTTCGTGTTCATATAGGAGGTGCAATAATTGTGAGTGTCTCACTTATATTTGCACGAACCGTAAATCCACTTAAGTGCCTGAAAAAGCAATTTCAGCCCAAGTCTGTCATCCAAGGTAATTAAACCCACATTTAAATAGATTTATGGGCTAAATAATCAAAGCTGCTACAGCTCTCCATCCCACACGATGTGTAAGCAGCGTAAAAGGAAATACTTCTGAAAACAGTTTATTGTTTCTCTGATTCCTGCGTCCTCACCCTCGACCAGTCTGACCCTTCAGGCCAATATCAGATCTGCCAGCTACTTCCTGTTACAGCGTGCTTAACCCTCAGGGCTCGCTTCAATATTACACACACGTGTATCGCTCTGTGCAGAAAACTTGCTTTTCATAATCAAGCTTTAAAAAATATTAAAAATTAATATTATTTTTTGTACTTTTATCTAGTTAATTTTTAACTACCATCTGCCTCATTCATAGCAATTAAAAATTTAAATGCCAGGTTTTTGTCATGATGCTACTCTGTTTTTAGATAGAAAACAAACAAACAAAAAAAAAGAATTATTTTCAATATGCTACATGCAAAGTCTATTTTTTTTATTATAACAGCCTGGGATATGTCATTAATCAGCAGCAACACTGAATTCTATACATTATTACTTTTTATGCCGTATCAGTATTCAGACTCATACTGCTCTGTGCAAGATATGTGCTTTTCATCAGGGTATAAAATGTATTATACATCAGTGTGATTTCTACTTTTATTGAGTTTAGTTTTTTAACCAACATCAATCCTAATCATAAATATAAATTATTCAGCAATTTTCAGAATTTTTTACCTTTTGAATAATAGGTTCTTGTCATTATGGCACTACGCTTTTACATGAAAAAAAAAAACAAAAAATGTATTATTTTTTAATAAACTACATGCAAAGCAGAATGCAAATTTTTAAAGTAGATAAATAAATAAAAGAAAACTGACAGTGCTAATGTGAGCAATGTGAAATAATGCTCAATAATTTGAAATAATGTGTGAATGCCCAGACGATTGTTTTTTCTGTTTTATTTTTGAGGCTTTGCTTCAATGCCAGGGGACTTCACCTGAAAACTGCTCATTTGGATAAACATAGACATTTCTGAT
>NW_024616798.1:0-1070 GCF_008729295.1 Plectropomus leopardus
ACTGGACTCGTCCTTTAAACTGTTCGTCCTGAGTCTCTGGGACCTCAACACCTTCATGTAGACGAAACACGACTGAGTTTCTGACTTTAGTTAACAGCACACAGAAGATGTTTAAATCACGAAGGGACCCGTCAGCTCCGGGTGTGAAGGTCCACTCCAGCGTGATGTTGTGGTCCTCCTCGGCCTGATGGGACGTCTGTGTCACATTCACTACAAATGCTCCTGCTGAGGAGACGGAGAGGGAAAGTGAGGAGCAGCAAGTCATGTTGTGATTCACAAGTGAATTATTTTTATCCTTTTAGTCTCCATAAGGTGTCAAAGTGCAAAATCAACATCAAAATAGAGCGTGTTGATCATAAAAGTATCAGTGGAGGATCTCCCACACCCCCGACAGAGGTCCTAGCTAAGACCCTGATGTCCTAAAATCCTAGAAATGTCCCAAAATCTTTGAAATTGTACAAAATCCTCAAATTTTTCGAAATTATTGGAATGTCCTAAAGTTGTAGAAATGTCTTAAAATCCGAGAAATGTCCTGAAACCCTACTGTTATAAATTTTTAAAAATGTTTTAAAATCTTTGAAACTAGAAACTGCAGAGATGCCTGGAAATCCCAGAAAACTCCTGAAATTCTACAAACATCCTTAATTCCTAGAAATGTCACAAAATCGAAGAAATGGTATAAAATCCTCAAATGTTTTGAAATCTTGTGAATGTCCTAAGATCCTAGAAACGTCCTAAAATCCAGAGACATTCCAAAATCGTAGAAATGTCCTGAAATCAGAGAAATGTCCTCAAGTCCTAACATGTCACTAAGTCCTAAAAACATCCTAAAATCCTGCAAACGTTTAAAAATCCAAGAAAAGACCTTAAAATCTTAGAAATGTCTTCAAATACTAGAAACTTCCCAAAATGTCCTAAAATCACAGAAACATCCAAAAATCGTAGAAACATGTGTGGGGCCGCTGTGACTGGCCCCTGGCCTCCTGTCTTTTTGTAAAAGTGTCCCCTAATCAGAGCAGGTTAAGGGTCCGTGCTGTGAACTAACCAGAGACAGTGGAGGTCAGACTGAG
>NW_024616799.1:0-2215 GCF_008729295.1 Plectropomus leopardus
TAATATGATTTTCTGCTTTCACTGAGTTACATTTTTTTTACTAACATTAGCCATAATCAGAAATATCAAATATTCATTAATTCTCAGAATTTTAAGCCTTCAAATGCCAGCTTTTGGTCATGATGCCACTATGTTTTTAGATAAAAAAAATGAATTACTTTCAATACATGCAGGCCTTCAACATAAACTCAATCAAGGTAGAAAATCATATTAATGTATAATATTTTTTATATGTATCGAAAAGCGCATTTGGTGCAAAGAGCTCTATGAGTGTGAGAATAATTCATTTTTTTGTAGGGGTTTTTCATCTAAAAACATAATAAGATAATAATAAAACATAATTTCTACAAAAACCTGGCATTTTAAGGGTTAAAACTCAAACAATATTTGATATTTATGATTAAGACTGGTGTAGGTTAAAAAAATGTAATTCAATGAAAGCAGAAAATCATATTAATGTATAATATTTTTAAAGCTTGGTTCTGAAAAGCACATTTTGTTTGCATAGAGCATTATGAGTGTGTACAATAATATTATTATTATATTATTTATTACATTTTATTATGAATTTACAATACCGCTGGTGTAAAATGGCAGATACTGATCAGCTCAGCCAGTACTTTTCTATAGTAATCAGTACTTTAATATGTCATACAGTCACTTGTATCTGCAGTCCACCCACAGCTGTCTAAACTCTGGCCAAAACTTTAAAAATAGTCCGACTGTTCAGAAAAATGCTACTAAAAGCATGTAACCTACAACATGTGTTCAGTGTGGATGTTACTGCTTGTTTGAGTCTCTTCCAGCTACGATGACGATGACCCAGTTTCGGAGAGAGAAGAATGTAAACATCTGCATTTGAGGCTTTAAGCTGAAACTCTTATCTGATGCTCCCTACAGAAGAAAAACTGTAAAACAAGCTTAAAGTGAAAGACCACCAATAGAGCTGACAGGAAAAAAGGAGCGCCGCAGCCTGATCATGTTTTCACAAACATATTACATCTAAAAGACCAGAGGAAGACCAGAAGATACAGTTTTAGCTTGTTAGCCTGCACACAATGTAGGCTGGTTTCCATTAACCCTTAAGGTGCACAAATTAAAACTGGGAAAATAAAATACGCCTAATGGAAATGCATAAATTTATCACAAAAAAAAGGTTTTAAGCTCAAATGAGGTGGTATTTCAGGCAATTCGAAAAAGCCGTATTTTGCAAAACTGCAATAAAATCACTTTTTTTGGCTTTTCTAGGTCACATGATGCTATGTCTGTGTGCTCGTCAGTAGGAACTGGCTCCCTCATGATGCAGCAGGAGCTACTAGAGATGTTGTTGCATCACATAACTCTATTCGGAAGTTTTGAATCCACAATTTCTCTGCGAAATCGTGGACTAACATCTCCCAGAAATCCCTCATAAGTGGCCGCTCCCACGTATAAGGGGCTCGCCTTTCCGTTATCGCTCATATAACACGCCTACGTCGCCTTAGATTGGAAATAATAACAGTTAGTGTGGCGGCTGCAATAGAAATAAACCTGCTAATGTTTTGAACATCCATCACCGGGCTTCGCATAGCATCACTGTGAACGAAATGATCTCGCAATTGTGTTTCGACATTTTAAAAATATCACTTCATTTTTGTGTAAATCTGTAATTAAAACCCAATTAATGTAAAACAGACTGACTTAGCCAGACATCACATCTATCTGTCTAAAAACACAGACAAAATCCCCAAATCAGCAGGTAATCCTTGATGATCTGTCTGCAGCTGAGGTCAGAGAGATCAGAGGACGTAAGCAGACCGGACCACCATATGGACACATTAACCCTTTCAACATACTGTAAACTGGACACGAGGAAGCATTAGCAGGGAGACTTTAGCAGACTTTACTGAAACCATGTTTGAGTCGCGTCTGTCACCGGAGCTGCGGCACAATCAGCAGCCTGAGAGTCTCCCTTTATTCACAATGTTTGTGTTTGAGATACTGTTACAGAACGACTTTTGGTTTGTCGCTCCGGTGGGAGAAGTCAGGAAATGTTTGAAGTGTAATCACAGATATTCCCATCAGAGAGCAGAGACGCTGGGAGGTGACACGGCACTTAAAGAGGCTGATAAACCAAACCGGGCCAGTCTGGTAGTATCTGTCTGTCATCGCCTGCTCCATTGTGTCGGTATGGAAGGAAGGAGACAGAGACAGAGAGGAGAGACAGAGACAGAGA
>NW_024616800.1:0-2539 GCF_008729295.1 Plectropomus leopardus
AGGAGGAGGAGGAGAGGAGAGGAGAGGAGGAGGAGAGGAGGTGGAGAGGAGGAGGAGGAGAGGAGAGGAGAGGAGGAGGAGAGGAGAGGAGACAAAGGAGGAGGAAAGGAGACAAAGGAGAGGAGACAAGAGAGGAGATGACACAAAGGAGGAGAGGAGAGGAGAAAAAGTAGAGGAGCTGAAGGAGGATAGGAGCAAAAGGAGGAGAGGAGATGATACAAAGGAGGAGAGGAGACAAAGGAGAAAAGAAGAGAGGACATAGAAGGAGAGGAGACATAGGAGGAGATGAGACAAATGAAGGGGAGGAGATAGCAGAGGAAAGGAGACAAAGAAGGAGAGGTGACAGAAAAAAAGAAAGAAGAATTAAAAATGGAGAGAAAGGTGAGGACGGAGGAACAAAACGGAAACAAAAACATAAAGAAAGGAGAGATGTAAAAAAAAAATCAGAGGTAGGAGAGGAAGAGGAGCGCGGCCTCTCGGCCAATTAGCAACCGCTTTTGACGGACAGCAGGCTGACGCACGGTAACCGCGGCAACTGTGGAAAGAGAGCGGCGGCGGCGCTCCTCGCTAACCGAGAGACGACCACGATGTTGACGTTGGCTTGTGCACACGCACACACACACACACACACACACACACACACACACACACACACACACACACACACACACACAGTTGTACCATAAATCACCAAAACGACAACCATGACCTTGCATCGCACCAGCCACGGAACATATGTGTGGGTTCAGAGTGTGTGTGTGTGTGTGTGTGTGTGTGTGTGTGTGTGTTTGTGTGTGCGTGTGTGTGTGTGTGCGTGTGTGTGTGCGTCAGGGTGAAAGTGAATCTTGAATATTTATCTCATCGCTCGGCTCTTCAGGTGGTCCCGCAGTTTCACTCCTTTCCCTCCCTCCATCCTCCCTTCCTCCCCCAAAATCCTCTCCTCCCAAATTCCATAGTTTCAGTAGCAGAGGAGGAGACGGAGGAGAGGAAGGATGGAGAGAGAGAGAGAGAGAGACATGGAGAGAAGATGGAGTTAAAATGGGAGAAGTGAGGGAAGAAAGAAAGAAAGAAAGAAAGAAAGACGGTAAGAAATGGATGAAGGAAGGAGCAAAGAGGACAGACGCAGGTAAGAAAGGTGGTAAAAAAAGGAAGAAAAGAGGACAAAAGGATGGAAGAAAAAAGAGAGGAGAGATAGGAGGAAGAAAGAAAATAGGAGGAACGAGGGATGCAAGAGAGATGAAAGAAAAAGAAAAGATAAAGGCAGACGGAAAGAAAGAAAGAAAAGATAAGAAAGGAAGAAGGTAAGAAAGAAAGGAAGAAAAGAAGAAAAGATAAGAAAAAAGGAAGGGAAGAAAGAAAAAGATAAGCAATGAAGAAGGTAAGGAAGAAAGAAAGGAGGGAGGGAAGAAAAGAGATAAGAACTAAAGAATGGAAAAACAAAAGGAAGAAAGAAAGAATGAAAGAAAAGAAAGAAAGACAGAATGGGGGAGGGATAGAGAAAAGAGATAAAAAAGGAAATAAAGGAAGAATGGAATAATGGAAGGAAGAAAGAAGGAATGGAGGGAGGGAAATAAGAAAAAGGAAGAAAAAGAAAGGAGGGAGTGATGGAGGGAAAAGAGATAAAAAAGGAAAGAAAGAAAAAGAAAAAGAAAGAAACTAAGAAAGAGAGAAAAATGGAATAAGGGAGGAAAGAAAGAATGATAAAAAGAAAGAAAGAAAGAAAAGAAGGGAGAACTCTTTCCTAAAAACATTTGTCTCTGTTTAATTTGTAGATTCATTAAAGCATTTATATATTTGTTTGTTTGTTTGTTTGTTTGTTTGTTTATGATGTATCTAATGCGTGTTCGGTATTTGTTGATTTATTTCTGGCTGATTCGTGAGCGTCACTCACCGAGGTCAGCGGCGGTGTACTGGTCTCCTCTGAAGAGGACGAAGTCGTCCTGGTAGACGGGCTTTCGCAGGTTTCGCCGCTCACACACTCTGTGCAGCAGCTGCCTGGGAGTCAGCTGGTGTCGCCACTGGTTCACCCCCGACCTGACGGCCGAGAGACGGGGACAGAGAGCGTGAAGGCCAACCGTGCTCTTTTAATAAACGCATTTGTAATTATTCCTGTTTATTCATCACAATGAAAACCATGAGAAACAATGAGATGGGAAAATAATAATAATAATAAAAAATAAATAAAATTCCATTCTTTGGTCAAAGTAAAAAATAAATACAAAATATTTAAAACAATAGTTTTCAAAAATTCATCGTAGGAACACATGGATAAAAAATAAATAAAAAAAGAGAAAGTCCACTCACACACAGTACGACTGCGGCAGGCCGCACATGGCTTCGTATTTGGACAGGAAGCGGTTTTCCAGGTCGATCACCGTCTCTCCGATTTTTTCATCTTTGGTCAGCATGTCGTGGTCGTACAGCATCACCCGCAGGTCCTTCTCCAGAGGCAGCGAACAGGTGAGCTCAAACATCCTGCAGGGAAACAGGAAATGGATTATCATACGGATGGTATGATAAATGGTCTTTTTAATTCGAT
>NW_024616801.1:0-1402 GCF_008729295.1 Plectropomus leopardus
CTGAGCTCAGGGTGAACATATTTAGAGTTGATTGAACTTGGTCAGATCAGCTGTTCTGGAACCGAATACTGAGAGTTTCCCATCTCGAAGTAAATCAACTCAGTTTGCTGAACCTCCTTTCTTGAATACCCCCCTGGAAGTTATAATTTCATGTTTGGCCACCATACAAAATTACCTTCACAGACCAGCACTGTTCCAGAGAGCTTAGAAGAAGACAAAAAAACACTAGCAACTTGAACATGTGACATTGGGGTTAAGGAAAGTGTGACAGTCCCTTTCTTATTAATTTCTAACACTCTATGGGCTAAACATTAGCTGACTAATAAAAAAAACAACAACACATTAACACTTAATTAAGATAATAGCAATGCAGCAGTTTGTTGCAGCTCACCAGAGTTAGATTCCTCCTGTTGAGCTGCTCCGTCTTGAATGTCATCACCAAACTTCATCAGCGTTGTTCGTTCTGCATGGCCTGCACCGCTGGAGCCCGGCCTGTGATGATGCAAATGGCTCTGCTTTACTGCTTTAATGATAGATGGTAATATTCTGCTGCTGGTGAGGGATGTGTTTACTTTTGGCGCTTGCCTATGCCCTGGAAACCTCGTGTTTGTGCTCACATTAACATAGTGAAGATGCAGGAGGGGTTGGAAACAGAAGATGAATTTTTTGGCTGTGACAAAATAGTCTGTGCAGCGTGTAATTTGGGCCCATCACTTTGTGCTTCTCCAAAGGTGGTCGGCCTGTCATCCGACGTGTCTCTGGGTAATGGCATTCATTGTGGGGACCACTCCAGAGGTCCCCTCAGAAAGTGTGGGCGCAAGACAAATGGTGCTCATCAATAATCTGCCTGCTGCTCTGTAGCCACAGCAAAATGAAAATGAATGACAGAGCATTTCTTTGACGTCTGAAGATGTCTCCTGGGGAAAATGTCCGCGCAGAGTGAACATCAACAGTCGTTTGGAGGAGGAAACGCTGCAGCCTGTTCAGGCGAAAACATCTCAGAGACACTGTCGTTGTCAGACAAAAAAGACGTTCATTCCTACTCCTCAAAGCCTGAAATGTGTGTTAGAGGTGTATTTCTTCCAATAATTTCAAACACATTTAACCACAAACTGACATGAGCCCTTTTTTTTTTATTATTATTTTAATATGACTGTCTCAGGGCATAAATTATTAGAAGTCAGATAAAGAACATCTTCCTCCTGCTAACAATCATTTACTCCTGAACTTTCATTCTTTTATTAGTAGTCTACTGTAATATAACACTTAATCTATTATGGCATTGTTGAAAAAACACTGTTGCACTGATCTCTGTGGTTTGAATATGTCAAATCTGTTGCACTTGATACCACAGCCAACATCACTGTGGAGTGCGGCCTGTGAGATGATTACATCCAGCAGT
>NW_024616802.1:0-4350 GCF_008729295.1 Plectropomus leopardus
CTCTGCCTGATGATGTGAGAAGCTGCAGCTCTATCAGGACTTCAAAACCACCTTGAAAAGACTGTTAAAAGCTGCTCAACTCTGTACTCACTGACCGTGAAATCCGGATTTTAAATTTGTCTTTAATTTGACAAGCATTCACTACTGTGTGTATTGTGCGTGTATTTTTCGTGTAGTAATATGTTGCGTTGTCTATCTCACATCTTCTTCGTGGCATCACTTTATGTTTTTAACGTGCAGTTGTGGGTATTTTGTCTTGTGTGGGTTTTTTTTTTCTTTTGTTTTCTCTCTTTTTTTTGTACAACTTTATATCATGTCATTGTGCTGTAAATTGTTCTGACCTGCTGAAGGACTGCAGATGCGAATTAGGTTTAAGCTATAATCTGGTACACTGCATCAAATGGTAAAACGTATGTTTTTTTACTGTACATGGTCCCTTATAAATAAATAAATTACAGCAATATTTGTGTAGAAATTAATTCCTGTCTCCATTCATGCTTTAAACACTGATAGCAGAAGGAGGTAACTGCTCTGGTTGTCCATTAGCTGTGATGATGACGACAATTATGATGATATAGCAACAGTTATGGTACATGTTGTTTTGTAGTATGATGATGTTCATAATGATAATGTTGATGTGAGAGTGACACTAACAGTACATATTGTACTGCTATACTACAGCATCGGCCTTCATGATGCCCGTCCTGATGCTGCATTTGTGACTGTCATGACCAGCTGATTGCACTGTTTACTACACTGGAAATGGTTTATGTCATCAGGAGATGTTTTTCATATTTAACGCTCACTGAATTATTATAGGCTCTATAGAGTTCTGGTGGACAATCATTAATCTGCTCCTGTGGAGCTTGAATGTGCACAGGTGCAAGTCACCCGCTGCACAGATCAATGCCAATTAATGAATGTTTCTGTGTCATACTGTTTGTGCTTTATGTGTTTTTATTTATTAATTTTTTTCACAAATTGCCCTCTGTGACAAGCAATAAATCGTCATTTGCCTCATTTGCCTAAAATACCTGAATCTTTCTCTGTAGGGCTGGCACTCCTGGATCCAGTCAAGTTCTGGTTCTGGTCCTGGTCCTGATTCTGTTTTGGTTCAACCTGGGCCTTCAGCAGCTCCAGAGCCTCAGCCAGGTCATTACGAGTCCTGAGGAGATATTTTGGATAGGTGGCTCAAACAAGATACAACATAATAGGAAGGCAGAATTTGATAAGACTTGATGGTGAACTGACACGGCACTGCAGGCTGTTATCCAGCATGGTCAAAAAAATTAATTTATTTACAGAAATAAGTCCAGAGTGTAGTTTGCGATAAGCCAAGGTTGGCACGTTAATTTGCAAGGTGAACCTAACCAATCATGATTAGAAAAAAACAGCTTTAGAAGATCCAAAAAACAATAACAAAAGGCGCAGCATGAGACACTGGTGCCACCAGTTGACACAGAATGAGAGGTGTGTCCACAGTAATACCTGACAATGCACTTCCAGGTGGATCCGTCCAGATCGTCCTGCTCCTCTGTGTACAGCCGGATGTTCTGCTCCTGGTCCAGCTGGAGCCAGTACATCAGGCCCTGCTGGTCCCGACCTACGGGCTGCAGACGCATCTTCTCTGGGTCCTCCTCATTAATTGCCATCTTGAACTTTAGGTTGTCATCGAACTGACACTCGCAGAGATACTGAAGGGTAAACAAAATAAATGTGTTCAGAGAAAGAGGAGGGATTTGAAGGGGGGCAGATGGGGGGGATGCTATAGGGGTGACTAAATCTGCACACAGACAGCCAGTACATTATTGTGGCTGGTAAAAATATGGCAATATTCAGAATTTGATAGGGGTCATGTAAACAGCATTCCGCTTGGATATTCAGAATTAGTCCTTTGTACAAATTTAGCATTTTCTGATTGAGACACATGGAATATACCAATATTATTCTGGATTTAGGAGCAGTCTATGAACATGTAGACAGCACATTCAGAATATGTATCTCAGTGGAGGTTTTTACTGCAGTTTGCGACACACGGCCTGTTGCCTGTTTACTGTCGACCCTACGTGTTGCCATGGATGCTTTGTACATAAACCAACTAGCCAGCAGTTTGAGTGCTGTGGGGTAGAAATGCATGCCTAAAAGAAAAGCCCACATTTCTGGTCTGAAGGAGAAACACACCTACTTTTAAAGATGATGAAGGACTTGGATATCAACAGACCAACCTTTTCAAGGAGGTGGTTGAAAGACTGTAAGAAGGTGGCTTTGATCGCAAGGTCTAACAATTTTGCGACTGGAGAGAAGATCTAAAAAAAATCTTACACAAGTGTGAGTTTTCAAACCAGTTTGGTATTAAGCCAAACAGTGGACCAGTTTACCGAATTTTACCTGAGAGGAACATAATGACACCGTGTCACTACAGAAAACAAACAATTGACTATTACGTATCATCGCATAATACCTGAGCTCTTTGCCCACACTCCATGCACTTTTGTTATTTAATGTAAACAAACCACCTGTTGGAAACTAGTGGCTTTGTTAGTACGTTTATAATCATAATATTCTTTTAATCACAAAGTCATATCACTTGCAATTTGACTCGGATTACACCCTGTGACTTAGGCTTCTTTTAAAATTGTCAGATTGTGTCATATTGACAGATGCCAGTTCAGCAGGTCTGCAAAAAATCTAACCGGTTTAAGCTGGTACATCAGACTGGACTGGCAAAAGTGGGAAATCCAGCCAACTCTTGTTGTCAATTTGACACAAAGATGTAAAACAGCACAAAAAGCCGTCGTTACATTTCTTCATATTTTGATGTAATAAACAAAATATTAGGTCAGGTTAATCAGAGGACGTACAGCTACATATAAATAGGAATATTTGTGGAATATTCATTTTCACTGGCCATGTAAACAGCTTAGAAGGAATATTGTATTGGAAATCGCTGCAAAAACAAGGCATGTCATACTTTGAGGATACATGACTTGCACTCCATGGACATCTCCTGGTAGCCCTTCTGTTCCAGCTCCCATGCCCAGGTACTGTTCAACTCCTGGCAGACCTGCACGAGACAATGATTAGATACAGTCAATCCATACAAGCCTGTTTGCACAAGTTCACTGCTTCAATGCTGATATTGAATTGAATTGAAACTTATTTCAAACATGAAAAAGAGGAAACAAAATAATGAACATAAAAACATACACAGACATATCTGAAAAGGAGTGGGAATACATGAAAACTCATTAAATCCCCCCCCTTCTCAATCAGTTACTGAAAAATAACTGACCCACTTCAATTTTTATATGGACTGAATTTTCTTAAACTATATACAATTATGTATAAATTATATGTAAACATTTTTACAATGTTATTTAGAGAAAAAGAGGAAGAGTTAAAAAAGAGGAAATAATACGACAAAAAGTAGAAAATAAATAATCATACAATAATGCCTGTAAACCCCTGGTGACTGTCGAACCCCTTATTTGCCCATATACCTTATGGAATAGTTTAAAAAGTAACTACATATAATTACTGCACCTTTGCACACTGACATTTTATACACTACGTAGTATTTATGTATTTTTTTGTATTTATAATTTAGTATTTATTTCTGAGATTTTTTGTTTTCACTATGGATATTTACAGAAGTGCTTTTATGGTAATCTGTGGTTAGCTGTGAAAGAACTGCCATAATAAATGTACTTTCCTGTGAAGGATTAATACAGTATCAGTCTGTCTGTCTATCCTATCTATCTATCTATCTATCTATCTATCTATCTATCTATGTCTGGTATAATCTTCTTTCAAATATCTCCTCCATCTCTTGACAACAAAATAAGTAAGGCCCCATAGTAAGAGGGAAGTTCACAAACACACACATACATGAAGCCCTCACCTTGGCCAGGTATTTTTCCCAGCGGTCTGCAGTCACAGACCTCCCCAGTTTTCTAAGCAGCTTCACATGGAGCTCCACAAGGGGTTTAGGAACTGGAAAACACACAGGGTGATCAGACACATGACACTTTTCATCCTAACTTTTTACAACAAATGATCGTCCTGCTGGGAGAACAACATTAGGGTTGTTTTTCTATAGCTGACCCTGATCTCTTACCTCCCTGTTAAGGAGGCTAAAGGGGAAAGATCTTTCCCCTTCCGGAGATCAATCATATCACAAAACACAGGAACACAGAGTTTCAATCTAAACAACACTGGTATTTTTATTTCACATTTCTCTCAGCGGCTGTTGGAAAAATGGCCAACCACTGGTGGATGAATAAAAAGGAAAATGACTTTTATGATCCAAGCTGTGAATGTAAAATCAGTTCATACAGACTCAAAACCGCT
>NW_024616803.1:0-2417 GCF_008729295.1 Plectropomus leopardus
TTTTTTGGTGATTTTAAAAGGAAACATGCCTTTTAAACCCGTGAGCTCAGAGGTTTAAAAGGCGGGATTTCTTTAGAAATTCCCCGAAATTCAACCATTTACCACGGTCAGAATCGTTGGATTTTCAAATTTCCAACAATCCCTGAACACATTATGTGTTATTATACTGACATTTATGACACAAAATTCCCTGATTTCTCTAAACTTAAAGGGTTTATTTAGATTTCCAAGCCTGGAAATTGCTAGTTGCAAATTCCATGACTTTTCCAGGTTTTTCATGACCGTACAGCCTTCAGGTAAAGCTGACATAAAAGTGAAGAATATTATCTTTGTCCCGCTGACCTTGAACTGCGGTAACATGGGCTCGCTCTCCGCAGGCCTCCTCCCCCTCATCTGAGGTTCAAAGTGCACCAAGCGAAAAGTGTCCTCTTCGCCCAGATAACGAGTCAGCCAGCGAGACGCTTCGTCCCCGCAGTCTCGTCCCTGAATGTCATCTCCGAAAACTCTGCAGCACAAAAACAAAACAAGAAGCATTTATACGCGTTTTCTGTTTTTAATACGACTGTAAACTGAATATTTGGGTCGAACACAACAAGATGTCACCCTGAACTTTAAAATTAAAACATTTATGGATTTTAGACGAAGCATTAACCCTTTGAAACCTGAGTACATTGGCTTGATTAATATTTTTGGGATTTCAAAAACTTTGCAAAACCCAGTTTCATCTCTTACATGTTTTTTATGTGATGCAATTCAAGATTTTAATTATTCTGTAATTCTATTCAGTTTTATTTTTATGATGGTAAATTGACTAATTGTTTTTTCTACTATACAATTTAAACCAATCTTGTTACTAAAGTCATCATTATTTGTATTAGTTTTGTTTATTTTTTAATATTTATTTGGATTCTTTATTTGTTTATTGTATGAAGTTACTTTTATTATCTGATGTTTATTTAACATTGACAATTTGTTATTCAACATATATTTCAGACCAATTTCTTTTCTAGACAAACTTTTATTTTTATGTATTTATTGTTTTTTTATTATGTTTATAGCATGTAGTTACTTTTATTTTTGTTTGTTTTTCTGTTATATTAAATTGACTTTTACACTTTTTTAAAATGCATAATACTGGGAAACTTTTTTTTAATAAATTGATGCATTTTGTTAACATACTCTATAGTCTATAATGTATAATTTTTTGCAAAGGCATTTGTGTGACTGTTAAAGGGTTAAACCCTTTAGTTAACGCTTGAATAAACCTAAGAAAATAAAAAATAGTATTTTTTTCTCCTCGCTGTCGACTTTTGAATAAAGTAAAAAATAATGCAAAAGAATAAACGGAGTAAAACAAACTGATCCAAACAGAAACGCTGATGCGAGACCTGCAGCCGATGACGCCGTTGTCGGACTGTCTGACGGGGAACCGCAGCTCCTCCATGTTCGGGCCGTTCAGACACGCGTGACCTCCCTCACAGGTCAGAGACACCAACACCAGACGAGGCTGCTGTCTGCCCGTCACCATGTGACCGTCCTCCGTCACCACCAGCCAGTGGCTGCGAGCACAACAGAAAACACGTTTAAAATATTGTGCAACAAATTAAATACTAATATTTTTCAGACTTCAATCATAATTACAATATTGTGCCATATACAAGTTGACCATAAATATTTTGTGTATTTAACCAAAATTAGTCCTAATAATAAAAATCAAAAATCTTTTCAGAATTTGAACCTTTTAAATGCCATTTTTTTCATGATGCTAATATGTTATTAGATTAAAAAACACACACACACACAAAAAATAACCGTTAACAATGTACAACATGCTTAGTGCTTTTTTCTTTATCAAAGTCCTGGATATGTCAATGATTAGCAGCAACACTGATTTTTATACTTTATTTGTGCAGTGTCAAATATTAACAACTCAAACCTGCTCTGCACACAAAATGCGCTTTTCAAAACTAGGCAAAAAAAAAAAAAAAAGATTAATATGATTTTCTATTTTCACTTAGTTATTTCTTTAACCATCAGTCCTATCATAAACATAAAATCATAATTAATTTTCAGAATTTTAACCGATTAAATGCCAGGTTTTGTCATGATACTAATATGTTTTTAGATATTAAAAATACACAAAAAATGTTTATTTTTTTTTTATTTTATTTTTTGTGATGACAGTCTGGGATATGTCCATGATTAGCAGGAATATTGATTGTGACAGTGATACTCTTATTTTCTCCATATCCCAAATATGGTAAAAAATAATAATAATAATAATAATAATTAACCCTCTATGGTACGCACTATGATCCCAGTTGGTAAAAAAATGTTTGGGGTGTTTTTTTGTCTTAAAATAGACCAAGTAAACATAATGAAGAGACATTTTCAAAAAATATTATTTTTTTAGTAGT
>NW_024616804.1:0-3176 GCF_008729295.1 Plectropomus leopardus
ACCTCACACCTAAAAAACAACACACACAGAAAGGTATATTTGTCTGCTCACAGAGCCATGTACAATCAATTACTTAGGCTTGAGGAATCCAATGCGCTTTTATTCTACATAATGATATAACTTGGGTTTATCACACAAGTATCAGCTTTTTAAAATACTGTATATCTGCAGTGTTTTCATAATCAAGATCAGCTTTGTTTGCTAAGCATTTTTTCCAGCCTATACAGCTTACTCTGATTATAAGAACACTGAGGCTATTCTGCTCTGGCTTTACTGGACAGCTTAGCAGATAGCTAACATCCTGTCCATGAAATAAAGACCCAGGAAACTGGAGTTGAGTTGAGTGCTTAAGTATGGATATCTTTCTTTTGTAAAACTGTGAAAACATGAAAAATATAATTACAAACGGCTCATACACATAAACATTGCAAATAACAAAATATAGCATAAAGCTGTTGCATAAGAAAATAAACAATCTCAAATAAGTACCATAAAGGCCCACTTAGCATCCAAGCTAATTTTAGCATTGTCCATTAAAGGCAGATGCTAATTTCAGTCAGCAGCTTTTACAACTCTACACAACTGAAAACACATAATTAGCCTTTCCATATGTGCGCTGCAGTATGAAGTTCCATGATACACACAAAAATATTTACAGACTTTGATCTTCAGAGAAGAAATGGTTGAAAAGTGGCAGGTAACTGCTACATGTGGTCTTAACATAAAGTGAAACTTAACTGAGCTACCTACGACAAGCAAAAAGGGACATAAAACATGAATGCATTACGTTTTTACACCTTTAGGTGTTGCCACATGTCATATAAAGTGGGCCAGAACAGAGACTATAAAGCATTTTCAAAAGCTGGTACTTTTATGAAAAAAAAAAAACAAACAACAACTTACATTGTCTATATAGTCAAGTGTTGTGCAGAAATTAAACTGCTGTCCTTTTAGCTGCATCATAATTATTAAGGTTAAGGGTTTGATTTGGTCCGATATTTGGGACTTTGTCCACATGTATGTACTTTATATACAATGCCATATTAACTTCTCTGATATATTTGACAATTCTCTCTCCTTGTGTATCCTTGTTGTCCAATCAGCTTAAGGGAAAGAAGGGGACAGGAAACAATGGGGTGGCACTAAAGCAGAAGGCGGAGTCAAAGAACCAGCCCAAAAAGAACGGAGTCAATGGGACCAATGGGACAGCTTCTCTTAGACGCAACAGCTCCAGTAAGTGACAACAGAAACTATGCTGACGGTTTACATTCTTTTTTTTGGAGGACTAAAGTGTTGATATCGGAAGAGCTCATCAGACTAATACAGGAAGACCAAGGACAGAAAATCGACTCTTCAGTTCTTCAAAAATCGAATCTGAATACCAGTTTTCCCTGTCATTTCTGTGTGCGCGTTAGTGTCAGACAGTCTCTGTCTGGTTCCCCAGCTTCACCACCACTGACTGCCTTCTAGCAAATCTCTGCTCCACAGCACTTTGGAAAAATGCAGGATTACAAGTTACAGTTGGTTTAAATAGGGGGGAGTAAATAACTGAAAAACTTAAAAGCTATGTTACCCTCGAGACAATTCTTCTGACGCACGTCAGCCAGACTCAAACCCCCTGCCAACGTTGAGGTAACGCTCAGACTGGGAGAAGGTGGAATGATTGGGAGAGGATGGAATGTGGTTGTGTTAATGTGTTAATGCTTGTGGTTCATAACAGTGTGTGTGTGTGTGTGTGTGTGTGTGTGTGTGTGTGTGTGTGTGTGTTTGTGTGTGTGTGTGTGTGTGTGTATAATGTGTGAACGAGCAGGGTTGTAACCGCTTGAGTAGCTCATCTTCCTTCAAGTGTTTGAATAGAAACACTGAATACATGTCATTTGGGATTTACGGTTTGCCACACTGTTCCATATTTCCAGTGTCAGATCAGTGTACTGAATGTGGAGATGTCAGTGGCGGTTTGAGGGAGTGATTTCTAATTAAATCATTCATATACATGCACATGCATACAAATGTTGGATGGTTCCCCTCAGTGTATTTTCCAGCTCTGTGGAATGAAGAACTGCTTCAGGCTGTGGCTGGGAGTTCACTGGGTTTCTGGGCAGTTCCCTGATGATAGAGCAGTTTTCATGCACATGTTGGTCTTGTCTTGGAAAACCTCTTCTTTTCAGACAATGAGGAGAATGCACAGGGGTCTTCGGGTGCTACATGACCAGAGACACAGAGAAAAGGAACTGTGGCACAGTTTTTTTCACTCTTTTCTCTGGTCTGTAGCACCAGTTTCAAAAAATCTTTGTGTCTTACTGCAGATACAGCCTGGTTTTATGAAAACACCATCAGTCCAGCAGTGAAATACCACTTTAACCCAGTTTTGAATTCTTCACTGGACTTCACTTGATTTAAGTTTTAACAATTAACTATCCACAATTGCAAAACCTGAAACTTTGCCAGATCACATATTTGCAATTTTGCTGAAAGACTTTCTGAATATCGTATAAATTACACTTTGCTTATAAAAAACAAAAATAAACACAGAAGGGATCGGAAGTAATAGAATAAAATCAGTTTATTACAGCTTGAGAAGAAATTTTTACTCACCAAGTTGTGAGATTATCATCAAAAGAAAGTCGATGGAATAAGAAACTAAATGTTAAGCAGTAAGTTTCTGACGACTCTTGAGGGATGGCTCTGCCCTGCAAGAGTGGAGTTACATGGCAGTTATGCCTTTCTAACAACATGGAAGTAGTTCCTTTCCAATTCCCACAACTTATGTCGAACTGTTAAGAGCTTTTCCACCAAACATAAATTGGTTTAGAACTGAAGAGTTGGTTCTCAGCTGGAACCAAAAAATAGCAATTTTTTAACCTTAAGCACAAACTAGGGCTGTCCCAAATACCAGAGCTTCTGCATTAATCAACAGCGAATAATTGATGGGTGGGATGACAGACACTGTGCTGACACCTTGCACCCCATAGCTTCTGTGGCGAGAGGGGGTGATGAGGTATAAAAGTTTTTGGTCAGATGATACACTAAACCGACAACGCCACCTGGGGAGTTTCACCCCAGGAAATAGGTTTCATGCAAATTCACCGTTAAGGCACGCAGTTCGTTTCACTCAAGGCAGGAGACACGTTTCTGTACAAACAAGCATGCTCTTTATTTTAACAGTCAATTTAAAA
>NW_024616805.1:0-4942 GCF_008729295.1 Plectropomus leopardus
AAAAAATTGTCTGTTTTTAACCTTTAGACATTTGCTGTCCTCATTTATCTTTGCCTAAAGGTAAACCCAATCCCAGCAACCAATCCTAGCAGCCAAGCAGAGGTCAGGGCATCATTCAGCTTTATTTAAACACAAATAGTGGTCAGTTGAATTCCCAGTGGTGTTACGCAGGCGCACTGACATTTAATACGGTGAGGTTTAATTCAGTTCAGCTCATAGAGCTTTATTGGCTTGGGGAACATGTGATTACTTCGCCAAAGCGAGTTTGAAATGTAAACAAAATATGTAAGAACAATAATGAGAGATCTTCTAGACATTTATTTATATACATGTCGCTGCTGATGGGGTAACAACTCTGACATACTTACCAAACAAAAGAAGACACACTTTAAGCCAGATGCACACTGTTTCACATCTTTATAAAGAAACGTGATTTAGTACGGAGGCTGTGCACACCGTTTTAAGATTAAACGGGCCCAAGGTGTGTGCAGGGGCATTTCTAGAGGTTGAGTGCATTCGAGACTTAGCCCAGATCTCTATCAAGGTGCAAGCATTATTCTGATGCTTTTTTATGTTCTCTGACACCTTATTTACATTCAAAGTACAAAAAAAAACCCTCAAAGAAAATCAAAATTGAAAATAGGATCTATTTTTTTGTCCAGCCTATTTCTCCTCGACATTACTGAGCTCAATATAACATCAATGTAAGATTTTGACCATTTTCTTAAATTCAGCTCCTGAGAAATAGCCTTCCTCTTGTCTCAGGTCAACCCTTTTTTAAGATCATAAAATGTTCTTTTTCCTCTCTTGGTGCTGTAATCTTTATTTGTCTGAAATGATCAGGTCTTGAGATAACAGTAAGATCCAAAAGAAAACTTACACAAGCTTTAACTCTGTGTATTTTATCTGATCTCAGAATTAAGAAACCTCTGAGAAGTCTATGAGCGCCTGCTGATTTATTCTTTTGTCTCCTTATTTGTTTTATTTTTCATACACAGCAGTAATAAACGCCTCCTCCTTAGGAGAAACCTATCCAAATTTTGTAATCTCCAAGTAAGAAACTAATTTATTTCTCAGACACAGAAAAGACTGACAAGTCTCTGGGCCAGTGTGAATCAGCAAATTTTTGTAACTTTTATAGGTAGGCTAGATATATGATATGTGTCTTCTGACACCACCAAATGCACACACTTGTGAGACATGTCTTTGTGCCAATTAGAGTGTTCCACATCATACAGAGTGGACTGCCATAGAGCCACGCCCCCTATTTTTAACAAGCATGGACAACCATGAGGAAAGAAGGTAGAAGGTAATTTATTAGTCACTTTTTAAAAAAAGTTTAAAAACAAAATTACATATGTCCTTGATACTGCTACATTTTAGGAGTTGAGGGATGAGTTGATTAAAACCAGCATCTACTATGAAGATTCCATCTGGTTGTTTGGCATGTTGCTGCTGATGGCATTATGCAATTCCTGCAGTGCTTTTTTTTTAATTTGCATCAGAGTCTTGTGTCTTATGGCTGCGAAAAAATAGAGGTCCGCACACCGGGGAGCTCCCCTTAAAGGATTTTATTCTGCGAAAATAAGTGACATTTCAAGCCAAAATGCTCTTCCTCATCTCATACACTTTATTCTCATGTGAGCAGACATCAGCCAGAAAAAGGCTTGGTAGAGGAACAGCTGTCAGTCAAAGTCAGGTCAGCCTCACCCTGATGCCGGCTCTCCTCCCTCTCTTCGTCTGGCGTCTGGAAGCACAAGGCACCTTTCAGTCTATAAATCACATTGTAAAACTCCAGAAACTGTGTTTAAAGAGTTTTTAAAGTAAAGTAAATGTTGTATTTCTTACACATGTCAAAATTAATATTTAAAGCTTTTGCTCAAGATCTTTTTCAAAAATATTCATCCATTGGAATGGACGGTGCATCTGAGTGTCACTTGAAAATGAATAGGGGAAATATAGTTTAAATAGGAAAGTTCTGTTCTGATTTGATTTTCTAATGATACAATCAGTTTTTGATGTATCTTATTGATTATGTTCACAGGCCCAATGACATAGAAACAGCTCTGATCATTAAGGTAATTTCATCATGCAGAAATAGAGCTTTTTTAGCTTCATATGCCACTGAGTAACTTTCAAAGGAATGAAGAGGGTGACCCATTTGTGCTGTATCCAGGTCTCCTAATATTTCCATGGGTCTAACAAAGAAGAGAATCTAACTTCAAGAAGCATCACCCAGCCTGGGACAATTTATAGCTGGACAACTCCAGGCAACAGGGGGCACTCAGAGGCAAAGTGTCAGCACAGCTGCACACATATTTATCCAGCAGCAGCAATTTATAGGGAGGGAGGCACATCACCAGATGTGACCCCATGGGACGTGGTCTCAGCTGGGGAAGACAGCAAGGGGACAGCATGGGGAGGATGGGGGGGTGTAACACAGAAAGTAGTGGTCAGAGTAACATTGTATGTGAGAGGGAAAGAGTAAAAGACAAATGTCTGGAATATGAGAATATGCTTCTCTATCTGTTTCTTTTGTCTTTCTCTCGCCCACGCAAGCCGACACACACACTCACAGTACAGTAAAATCTCTATGCACTGGGGCCGTCTCACCGCAGGGTCAGACTGAGAAAAAGAAAGGAGTGGAGGGGGAGGGAAAAAAAGCAATAAAAGATTCCGATAATGAATCCATGCAACAGAATGATAAATGATCTCAATGAAATCAGAACTGGTTTAATGACAACATAATGAAGATGGGTGAAATTGAGGGTGCGAGGGAAGAGTTAGAGAACATGAAAGTCAAAGCAGAGAAAGAAAGCGCCAAATGTAATGAAAGTGGCAGTAGGGAAAATCTATACAAGACAGAGCGAACAAGAGATGGAACGGTAGTCCTCTCGGCTGCAATAAGCCTCCAGCGGCGAGGGTAAGAGGCAGAGAGGCCAGTATTCCTGACAGAGCCTTATCTCATCTTCACCCTGGAATAAAAACCCATTTTCCAGCCTCGAGACAATAAAGCACAAGGTTACCGAACCTCGCACCCATGACACCCCTATTTAGAGAGGGGCCTCGGCCCGACATAAAAATGCATAACACCATCACCGCGCTGAAAGGTGTACACCAGGCCTGAGCTGGCTATGTCTGAGTGTGTATATGTGTGCTTTATGATAATGCAGAAGTGTACAGATACAGTCTATTGTAGTAAGTAAAGACACTCCAGTGCTTACATGCTTGCTGTTAAATTATTCTTGCGTCTACATACTAAGGGTTAACTTAAGTGCACTGTTCATAACCTTGAAGAGCTGGAGAGAAGTGGCATGTGTGTGTGCATGCATGCATTTAAACAATTGAATGTGTTTACACACCCGCAGCATACATGTTGGTGCTCCTCATCATCTCTAAGTGGATTGAGCTGCATGATGGGCATATCAGGCACCCTCGGGAAAAAATGCCACGCGAATCATGTAATGTGATTCTCGCCTGTCGTAATGGGTGACAAGTGTTTCCTGTCTGTCCACCCACCATCCCCTCATCCATCCATCCGAGAGCACTGCCTCTCCCTAAGCTTCGCCCGAGGAGATGTGGAAGCAGAGACGATAAGATGGAGAGATCGACAGGAGAGAGTGAGATGAAGGGGGGGTGGGGGTAAGATGCCTGTGCGCCTTGCTCGAAGCCAGGAGATGCCCACGAGTCTTCAAGTTTCTTGTCTCATTCACTCACAAAGAAAAAGTAGAAAAGTGAAATGTCGGATGTGACAGAGAAATAGACCCTGGCAAAGGAAGATGCAAACACAGGGCGGCTTAGGCTAACATTTGCCCACAGCTAACGCCTGCTTGATTGAACTTTTTGTATATCTCATCTTTCTTCCTCTCTGTCTGTCTCGCACATGCATAAAAAAACGCATTACCCAAAGAGATGCAAAGAAAAAGAAGTAGCACACCATCATGTAGAAAATGTAGGTCTGCTCTGTTTTCTCATAGCTACGCTAATTAAGTCAATTAATCCAATGCATGTTTGGCATCATGGAGCAGTTTGTGCAGTTCGCGGAGCATAAGCAGCCATGTCATGCTAATTGCGAGTCTGTAGCAAATTCATGCTCAGACATTACCGTTTGGCTCAGATATGGGTGCAGCTTAGTCTCCTGCGTGGCCTTACCTTTCTCATCAGAGGGAGACATGCAAAACTGGCCCAGGACCAGCCACCACCCATTTGAGGGAGAAGGCTTCTCTGGCTCGCTCATTTAAATGAAATAGCATTGCCGAGCCAGGCTCTGGCATTCACAGCCTCTTTTAATTGCTCAATACACTATAAAGCGGAAAAAGGACCTATTTGTCTGGAAAGTACACTTATCTAATCTCTTTTGAACTATTTCGCTTGGAAATACAGCACAGGGAGAGGCGAGACAATTAGCACCTTTTAGAACATATTGAGATGGATCTTGGGCAAATTTCAAAAGGCGTTTAGGGATGATGTGATCATTTGAGGATTTTTGAGTTGTAACTTGGCACTGCTGTTAAACATACTGAGATCCTTCCCCGACTTCTGAAGATGGAGATTGCAAAGGGGACATCCTAACAATCAGGACTGTAAAGGTCATGGGGCAGCTCTTACAACTAAATTATTTAAAGTAAGCACATGTGCACGTACATCTATACGCTATACGAAATCTACAAATGTCAAATAGTTTCTATATAAGTCAGAAAAGCTATAGTCAATAAGAAAATCTGTTCATGATCATTTCCCCCTAAATATTAGTACAGTCAATAAATCAGAGGTATGGACTCTAGTCAGACTTCAGTCACAAATTTGATGACTTTAGAGTCAAAATCAGCAGCAACCCAATTTGGAGTTGACACCAATGACTCGTGACTTCACTTGGATCAGAGCCTTTTGACTTGAAAATAATGGATACCTTCCCCCAAGCCCAAAGATTTAAACGTATATT
>NW_024616806.1:0-7308 GCF_008729295.1 Plectropomus leopardus
GGATAAAGTGGGCAGAGGCAACAATAGGAGCTGGGATGTGTTCAGTATCTCGTGGGACGGCTCTAATCTGCATTAGACCTATATTACATGGCTGAGCTGCTGGTTGGATCGTCACATCATACAGCGGAGGGTTTTACTGTATGTACACAGAGGAAGACAACAGAATACGGTGGAGCAAGGGGACGAACGAAGAGAAAGACGGAGAGACGAGTGGGTGGATGTAATGCAGGGATGCGAGATGCATTCAGGGTCCCGTGGGACGGAGCTAATTTACATTACGCCCAGCCAAGTTCAGACTGGTAGAGAGAGAGAAGGAGAAAAACAATCAGGGAGGGAAGGGAAGAGGAGGACAGAGAAAGAAACATATAAATGTATGAACAGAGAAAAGAAGCAAGAAGGACAGAAAGAAAACGAGGAAAACATAAGCAGATGACACAACAGAAACATAATATATGGATACCTGTAGGAGATCTTTTTATCTCTCCATCTCTGTCCTGTCAGGGCGTAGCGTTTATTCCTCTGCCGGCGGCTGGTGTGAGGATGATCCGGGACGCCACAGCGAGGTCTCCTCATCCACCTGGAAACGACATGACGTTTAAGTTTGGCTATTTAGTTCACAGGGAGCTGGATTTTCCTGGAACCGCTTCCAACTACATCTGTTATTCTGTTTATGAGCATTTGCTGGACAGATTTCAGTGTGTGGAGATAATAGCCGTAATCCTCTGAAGGCAGAAACATACGAAATTTGCTGTTTGCTAAGCTGCGTGCCTCTAAGTTGCCGTTGCATTGTCAAGATTCAAACACATTTTTGTCAAATATCGCTGCTCAGTCAGTGTTCAGGTCCACATATGTCGCTTTAGGTATCCTCCTGTGTTTGCTGATATCCCGGGATGGTGTGTTAATTTAAATTTTAAATGCATTGTGTGTTTTCAAAGGAAATTTACAGTTTCTGCTCATTACGCACATAAAATCTTTTTCAAAAGAAACTTTCAGTGTCAATAAAACACCTTGGTTTTAGGATTATTTCCTTGTGCAGCAAAATCAGGATTGTTATGATCACGATTTTTAAATTGCACATTGCCTGCATTCCATGTCCCTTTTTTAATGAAATTAAGTCAATTTTCTCAGATTTTATGGGGTTAATAGTGATGCGCCTGATTCAATCTACTAACCGGCTTGTACAAACAAATCTGGTTTGTGAGGGCGATTTGACATTATTTCATGGCTGTTATGAAACCTTTTCAGACCACAGTTCTGATTAAAGGCCACACAGATGAATTTCTAACTCATTATAAATGGACTCTAATTGGCCTGACATTTTTAGCCTCGGTGTGCTGCAGCTTCCTGCCTGAACTCCAGTTTGTGTTGCTGATGGTCCAAAAAGAGATTTTTAACTTCGCTCATTCAGCCGTCATCATCGTTATTGTTGTGTGATTTGATTTTTACTCATTTTGAACATGTAAAAAAGGAAATAAAGAGAATATGTATAATAAAAAAACAGAGACCAAAATAATTACAGACAATTACTAACATAAAGCAAAAGAAATGGCGAAATACATAATGACTTGCTTTGCATATTCGAAAAGGAGTGAGAAGTAAAGATATATTTAATCCCACCCCTTCCCCATGAGTCACTGAATTTTAATTAACTAGCTTCCTTATTTTTCTCAACGTGTATAATAAATAATTAAATATAAACATATACCCACATATTTATTTATAGAAAAAAGAGAAAGATAAAGCAAATAAATAATAAATAACTGAAACAGTGGCCCCTGAAAACACCCAGTGATTGTCAGAGCCCCTCTTTATCCCTGTAGCTTGTGAAAATTGTATTTTTATACATAATTTCAAACTTGTTTATGTCTGAAAATCGCTTTAGCGCCACATTTAAACTGTTCCACAGTTTTACACCACCGACTGATAAACAAAAACTTTTCCCGGGGGTCCAAAAACTAAACGATTTGAAACTAAATTTTCACCATAAATTATAACCACCCTCTTGAACACTGAGCAATTTTTGAATGTTTTCTGAAAGTAAGTTCTTATTAGCCTTAAACATTATTAGTTTAAAACTTTATTAAGGACTCGGCTCATAGAGAGGTCCATCGACGTTACTGACACCTGCCGCAGGAAAACTGGTTATCCTCCTACACCTCATACAGTGTGACTAAAGGACTGAAACAGAGGGGCGGGATGTGCCAAGTTATTGTTTTGCCTGTCTGTGCACTTCAGTACCAAGTCAAGTCCCACGTCCTAAACTTTGAGTGGAGTTAAAACATTACATGTACAAACATTCAGGTTTCAAAATTTGTACTTATTTGTTAAGTTACAGGTTTATTTCGAACTTTCCACGGCACGTGTGTGCCCAGCCAATAGACTGAATATAGAGACAGACAACATGATAGCTCCCCAAAAGTGTAACTTTCCAATCTGGATCGCCCCCTGGTGTCTGACTGCGGTAAAGGTCATAAAGCCCGCCCCTCCATATCAGTGAATGGGACAAAGGTCAAACTAAAAACTCAAAGTACATGCCAAATGCATTTTTCTTAAGGATGGTTTCTGTCACTGAAGGTAGTTCTCATCACCCTGATGTTTGTTCAACTGTTTGTTTTCATAAGTTCGGTTTTAATGAGTTATTAAATTATCCAAAAGGGGGCTTTTCTGCCATGATTGACAGCTGTGACAACCCATCCGTGCACTCACATTCAATGGAGCTGCTAACGATTGGTCGGACGGGTGTTTTGGTGGGAACTTGGACCACAGATATCGCAAATGCAAAGATGTGGGCTCTCAATGACCTCACCCTCGCTAGATGGCAACACCTGTATCTTTTCTTTCCTTTTTTATATTTGATTTGGCATTTATTATTATTGCAGTTAATCTTTGCTGTTGTTTGTTTGAGCATTTTCAGTTGGTGTTTTTTATGTATTCTTATTCAATTATATAAATTAATAAAAAGATGTTTTAAGTAGTAGTATCATACTGTTGTCAAAAGAAGCAATATAATATTGTGTTGTGATGAAATATATGATGTCTTGTCTTGCTTGTCTTTGGTTTTTATGGCACAAAAACAAACACACTGCGACTCACTCTATAGTCGTCTCGTCCAGTATTCCCGTCACTGGAATGCCGTAGAAGCGTTGCATGGCGGCCACGGCGGACTGCATCGCTTTCTCCTGCCGCAGGTCTGACGTACGGACGTCGTGAGGCAGCAGGTAGCCGTAGTTCTTCAGCCATGTCTGAGAGAAAAGGAGGAGGAAAAAAAGAGGTTAGTTATGATTAAGACCCTGCAGTCCTATACAACCTTTTCTTTTCTTTATGTTGAGGCTCAGTTTAACCACTGAAAAAGTGACACGTCAGCTATTTTTTAGAGTTAACTAATATGATTTGCTTTTCTTTTTCTTTAATGTCGTCAACAAACTCAATCTCAATATTCTCAATAATTTCAATAAACTGAGTTGAAATGAGTGGAGTTGTCCTTGGTGGTTATTTATGCACAGTTGAGTTCAGGCAGACATGGAGGCTGAAACCCGACAGAAACTCGATAACCAGGGTATTACGAAATCCAGATGGTATGTTGTTTAATGCAGTCATGAATATAATTGCTTCCCTTTCCAATAAACTCATTGTATGTAGTGCACAGCATGCACCGTCAGAGCTCAGTCTCTGGTGGAACAGACAGCTGAGCTGAGAGACACGACAACACCTAGCGGTGGAGGGAGAAGTTACAGGACTGTAAACAGCCGGCGACCAGCAGGCAGAGAAAGAGCAGCATGTTGTTGGGGAATAATAATATGTTTCCCACATCTTACTTAGTGAATTAAGGATTCATTTGAACCAAACCAGAGCTGGTGATTGTTGGAACAGTGGACTTACTAGTACCCCTTTCCCACCAAAATTAGCATGTCCACACAGTTTTTCATATTGGATAAACCAGCTAAATAAAGGCGATCGACTACATTCCCACTACCAGTGAACACACCACTGCAGTACATAAGTCTGCCTCTCTATCAGCTTGTGTGTGCGTGGTTTTGTTGGTGTGTCCGTGCGACGTCACGGACAGGCCGGAGAACAGGTAAACTGCAGACAGCAGCAGGAACAGAGGTCCTTGAGAAGTTTTTAGTGGTTCTCTTGTCTTTATATATCTCTCACTTATTCAGTCTCTCTTTCAAACTCATTGCAGATATATTTGGATCAATGTTTTAGCTGCTCAGGAGGAGATGGAGGGTAATTAGCGACTGCGCATCGTTGCATCTCACCCGTTTGAAATTACTGCGTTCTTACATTCTGACTTTTGAAGATCCCACTGTACAGAAAATACAAACTATAACTTATTAGATCAAATTAGATAGAAAAACACTGGCCCATTGACAGCAAACTGAGAATTAAAGTAAATCTTCACACAACAGATGTGGCTTTTCACTAAAATTCCCTTATTCAGTGGTTTCCTTCTGATGAAGTAAAGCACAACAAAAGAGAGGATGGCATAAAGGGCAGAAATGAGTGGAAAAGAGAGAGGACACAGAGAGATTTATAGAAAATGTCAGAGAGGAACAGAGAGAAAGAGATGAAAGGACGAGGAAAACGCCAAAAATCTCGCAGAAAATCTGATTCATGCTGATCTGAAATCGATGCCGAATCCACAAGTTTCCTCGGATGATTCTTATTACGTCGTATTTTTCACTTTGCAGCGCGCTTGTCTCTTTAATGTGACATAACGCAATCTAACAACCCTCCTGAGAGAGAGAAGAGAGGAAAATGAAGGGAAAGAGAGGTAAATGAAGAGGAGGGAAGAAAGGAAAAGAGACTATAGAAAGAGGGGAGTTGAAAGCGAGACAGAGCAGAGGGGAGAAAGATGAGAGACGGGAGGAGGAGGCCGGGGAGAGATAACGAGGGGGGAGGCTGAGTCCTTCTCTACAGTGGGTCATTAATATTTCAGAGTGTGTGCCAGCCTCTCCCAGCCGGGCCGAGCCCAGCGACCGGCACTCAGCTCAGCGTCTGCCTAACCACCATGACGGACGCAGGGAGGTTAACAGCGCCGAGGGATCCACGCTGTCATCTACCCCAAAGAGAGAAATATTCCCCGTCTGATCACCGCCGACCTCCAACAGCGACACACTTACAACCTTAACCCTTTGAAACCTGGATCAACATCAGTTTTTTTTTCTCTGTGCTGCGTTCAGACGCCTTTCAGTTAAACAACAAACCTGAGCACATCGGTTCGATTTCTTCTAAAACATGGCAACGTGAAAAGATCTCCTTCAAATTGAAATAAAATAGGAAAAGGTAACAAGAAAATTACCTGAATAATGACCTGAGAGAGAGGAAAGAAAAAGAAAATTATAATAATTTAAAAAATAGGAATAGTGTCTTAAATTCTATTTCTTATTAATAATATTATAGGCCTAATTATTTTTTCTATATATTTTTATCTACTCATTTAGATCTTTTGTTACCTTTTTTTTTTTTATTTAGAAAACCTCCAAAATATTTCAGCTTTTGACTCCCAACTTCTTCCAGTGTTTTTAAAGATATTAAGTCAATTTTCCTCAATTTCTTAAGATGTTTGAACAGACTTTCAGGTGAGAGAAAATAAAAAATTGTCAAACTTAACATAATCATTTGAAACAGTGAAAACAAAGATGTTTTTTTTACGAAAAAAACCCCACTAAGAATAAAGTGTTTAATAAGTTTGCTATAAAAGCTTGTAACTTAATTCAAGCAAATAAATGTGATATTTACAGAAGAATGCACTTTCTTTTTCTGTTCTAGGTATAGAAATGTTTGAGGTGTTCAAATCACCATTCGCTAGTCGTCTAGTCAGAAACCGATTTTGACAGACGCTTTTGAAGAAAAAAATCACACTGCCTCTGTCAAAGTTTCACAAAATGTGTTTCCATTAATCCTCAAATTGAACAAACTGAAACTGCAAATTTAAAATATGCCTCATGGAAACGTGAATTTCTAAATTATCGCAAAAAAGCTTTTACACTCCCATGAGATGTCTTGTCGTTTCTAGGTCACATGATGCTGTGTCTGTGTGCTTGTCAGCAGGAACTGGCTCCCTCATGATGCAGCAGGAGCTACAGGAGCTGTTATTGCATCACATAACTCTGAGAAAGTTTTGAATCCACAATTCCTCTGTGAAATCGTGGACTACATCTCCCAGAAATCCCTCATATGTGGACGCCCCCACGTATAAGGGGCTCGCCTTTCCATCATGCCTCCATAACACGCCTACGTGGCCTTGGACTGGAAATAATGACGGCTAGTGCGGTGGCTGCAATAGAAATAAAGCTGCTAATGTTTTCAACATCCATCACCATGGTTACTGGGACGTTATCACCAGAGGAGAAGTCGCAGAACATCACTCAGTGGAAACACAGTCATCTCCACATTGAGTTTTATCCACATTTCCAAAATATCGATTAAGTTTTGTGCAAATCTGTAATAGAAACCCGCCTACTGTCACCTCATTTGCTGTTGTGTAAAACTTTTGCAACATAAAGGATGTATGGAAGTATGAGGGCAGTGACGTGGACCATCTGTTAAACATAAAGGGAGTATAAACATTAAACATAGCAATAGCTCTGCATTTGTAATGAAAAACAGATTAGTGTGGATGCAGCGAAATGTGGTGTTTTCTTCCATCCCAGGTAGCTGCAGCACAAAGCAGAGGATGTGTGGAACAAGCTATGTGAGCGCCGCTCTCTAACTCCTCTGTTTGGCTAACTTATTTAGACTGTGATCTGTCTCTAATCCCGAATGTAAATGTGAACACAACGCGCCACATGGTCCATGAGCCGAAAGGAAACCCAGCGCTTACAATCCAATTAAAACTCCGGGTGATGACAACATCACTGCTCTCTAACAAAACATCTCAATCTGAGTCCTGTAATTGAATTCTGTTCCATCCAGACGGCCATAAAAAATAAAAAATAAAAATGAAACAGCGCTCAGGGCCAGAATCAACAAAAACGATTTCACTACAACTGTCAAGATACAAGAAAAAAGACAAAAGTAATGATGACGCAGTTTAATCTATAACAACAAAATCAACAAAGCAGCCTAAACAAGTGATGAGATTTCAGCAAGTGATGTTTTTTTTCTTAAATCAAGGTTTCATGTGTGCTGCGTTTCCTCAAAAAAATGTTATTTTCTATAGATGTCACAATATTTCCAAATGATTAATATTTCATTCGTCAACAACCGAGCATCACTGTGCAACAGAGAACTTGCCAAAAAAAGGTTCTCTGAAACTCTGATCTATTTATTGTTATACACACACACACACACACACACACA